>NC_063063.1:1005000-1165000 GCF_018812025.1 Megalobrama amblycephala | reverse complement strand
TTCATGTTAACAAATGGATTCTTATTGTAAAGTGTAGATGTCCAAAGATACAGAAAGAATGGAGGATGGGCAAAAATTGTAAAGAAAAACATGATAAACGTGTTATCTGCCTGTTCCTTTCAGAGACGAATGCCTGTAAAGGCAACGAATGCTTTCTGATGAGCCAATCACAACACTGCCACAATCCCATCAGTCTCTCTCTGTTGTGAGAAAGCACACAGCTCAGCTCTTATCAGTCCTGTGGCGCTCTCTGATAATCTTAAACTGCTTTCTTTCACATTGAGGACTAGTCTTTGCCCTCAGTACTGTATAGTTGCATAAACTTATCCACTGAGTCTTGAGAACTAGTTTGACCAACTAGCAGAGATAAGAGAAAATCAGTCTTTTCCAATACAAATTAGACCGATCCTTTTTATGTAACGGACTTTAAAAAGTTAGGAATTAAAAGAACACTATCACACTTCATAGAACATCGTGAACACAAGCTTACTCTAAACATTATGCCTTGATAACAAGACTTGGTAACACTTCACAATAACTTCCATTAACAAAAATTATTTATGAGATCCAATTGTTACAAATGTCGCTATATGACCAAAAATGACAAACGCAGCAGTAAAAAAGCATGGTGTTTGGTGTCACTGATGTTGTGACGTTCCTTATGCATTCATGCAATTTGTGAAAAACACATTTTCTGTGAATAACTAAAGGTTTTGAATATAGTGCACAAGTCACACAAGCAACTTTTTCATTGCTTTTTAGTGGTTATTTGCCATTTTTAAAGACAATGTTTTCATTGTATGCATTCTCCAAAAGATATTATAAAACATATATAACTCTCATATTGTCCACCATCAGAGACGTGACAACCTGAAGCTGAACACTCTGTGTCCTGTTCCATGGAAGAAGAAAAAAATGAGATTATGAGATTTTTATTATGCACCATAATTCATTTTTATTAAGCATCATAAAATGTACTCATAAAACTTACTTGTTGAAATTATTACAAGGTTTCACCATACAGTCTAAAAATTCTGGGTTAAAAACAACCCAAGTTGGGTTGAAAATGGACAAACCCATCAACTGGGTTGTTTTAACCCAGTGATTGGGTTGCTTATTAATAAATGTTCACCTTTTGATTATTATTGTTGCCTCTAGCTATGTGTCTGATTTTTAATTTCCAACATATTTTGGGTTCATTTTAAGCCAAACATATAGTCATATTTAAACATTAGTTGGGTTAAATAAAACTACCCAGCACGTTGAGCAAACATTTAACCCAACCGCTGGGTTTGTCCTGAAAAAAATTGTCACACTTGTGCTCCTCGTGGTAAAAAATGAGAGCATTGGAAATGAACGGGAAGCAAATTTCAAACATTTGGTACGGCGCCCAAAAATAATCTTAGTAAAAGATCATTTTTTTGTAATATCAACCTAAATTTTGGAACACAACTTTTTTAGATTTATGACTTGTGTCATGAAATGTGTTTTGGAACATGTATATTTCATATAAAAATTGAAAAAAGAATGTTTTGTGCATTTTTCATAACAATAAATGTGAAATTCTATACCTCTTTAAGTTCACTTTTTTAAACTTTTTCACATTAGCAATAATCTGCCAAGCATCTTCTTTAAGAAGAGACTAAACTGAAGCATTCAAGATTTATCACAGTTTGATATTTCATTTTCAGGCTCAGAAAGGTCAAGAAATGGATTATAACCAAGTGCATAAATATAATTTAGTACCACAAAATCCCCTAAAAATACAAAATATTAAATTTAAAAACATGATCAAACTAAAATATAGTACATTCATTTAATTGAAAAAATAAATAAATAAAAATTTTGACCACCATGGAAACAGCACCAGAGGGTTACGATCTGTTTACTGGAGGTTTCTCTTGGGAACCTAAAATGGTCTCTGTGAAAACACCCTTTTGAAACCTTTAATTTTAGGTGTGTATCAGTATCAGAACAGGAAAATGAGTGGAAGCCCAGTTTTATACTGGCTTTAGTTATTTAGTTAATTTAGTGGTGAAGAAGTCATTAATAGCCCATTAATGAAGCATTACCACTTCCCATTCCGGACACGGCGTCTGTGATCACCACCACCTTGTTCCGCACCATGGACTTGGACATGAAGCGCATGACCTCATTGTAAATGTAGTAAACTCCAGCGAAAACCACGATCAGCAGGGGCAGCACCATTACAGATGGGACACCCATCTTCTGAAACACAAGAGCAACATGGGATGATCCTCAAATCATGCATTGCTTTCTGAACTGGAGACCAATGAAAGGTGTGACGAGCACATGCTTTCTGTTCAACAGCGACAGTATCATTGTTTCAAGAGACAATATTTATGGCTTGACTACATTTGAAGGGGTGATTTCACTTTTTTAACTGTAGTTAGTGTGTAATGTTGCTGTTTGATCATAAACAACATCTGCAAAGTTACGACGCTCAAAGTTCGATGCAAAGGGAGATATTTTCTTTTACAGAAATCACTTTAAGGACTACAACAAGCTTCTTCCTGGGTTAGTGACATCACAAACCCTAAAATTTACATAAACCCCGCCCCCGAGAACACACAACAAAGGGGGCGGGGCCATGTTGGGCTGCTTTAGAGAAGAGGAAGCGTTGTTGAAGTAGAGTGTTGTTGTCATGCCGTCATTTTACGCCGGACTGCTTCACAAACGAGGGTCAATTCAACACAAAAGATGAACATGACGGCACATGCTAGTGGATGAGTTGAATCAACTCCACAGCAACTACATCAATTTATCCACTAACCATTCAGAAACGTCTAAAAGTTGTAACTTCTTCCTGAGTCTCTCCATCAGTGTCGACTCCGGTTTGAACAATGTAAGGCTGAACACTTTCATCATTTTGGCTGCGTGAGATTCTCCGGCTTTGTTGTTGTTGAGCTGTTAAAGCTCCGCCCTCTTCTGGAAAGCGGGCAGCTCATTTGCATTTAAAGGGACACACACAAAAACGGCAATTCTCAATTCTAAATGTTGACCAAGTGCCTCTAATGCTTTTGCCATGAGAAATGATTGAATACAGTCATACAAAAAACACTGAACAGTTGTTAAATCATCAGAGCAGTGACTGATTGACTGATCTTCTGTATACAGTAACATGTGTCACTATTTCCATAAGTGTGGCCGAGGACACGGTCTATAAATAGCTCTCGCCGCTGACACTGGACACACAAGAAGCTCATATTTGGACATGCATGAAGAGAATAGATGTGATTTAACCCACAAACATTTTCAATGCATTTTAACAAAATGCATTTTTCCAGCTCAAGTCCAGCTCAAGCAGCAGTGTCACAGACTGAACCGCTGATATATAGAGCCAAACACACGAAGCCACATGCAGACGAGCGTAATCTGTGTTATTTTCAGTGTACTTACAGTGTGCGTAAAGAGTTAATCCAGACTTCAGTGGAAATGTCTGTTGTTTAAGCAGATTGAAGCCCGTCGTCGTCCCTGTTCATTCAGACGCAGCCAGGGAAACTCGTCCGGATGATCAGGGGCTTTTAATAGCACATGGCCGAGAGACCCACTGCTCCTGAGAGTTGAGAATAGAACTGAAGGCATGTGGGGAGGCTTCAGCTGATCTCACACTGGACTGGCTTCTTTCTTTATTCCATGCATAAAATTATATTTTTACACTTTATTTCAAGGTGTCTTTGTTATACATACATTTGAGTACTGAGTAACACTGATTGACTAGAGGGTTTTGTGTTAAAGTGTTACCTTTTTATTGATAATGCATATGTAAAATATTGTAAAATGCATCATAGATATATTATTTATGGTATTGCATAAGCAGACTAAGATGTTCATTAAAAAAAATATATAATAAATAAAAAAATAACAGGAAAGCGTAGAGAAAGGTTTAAGTTTTTGATTTGCATAATTGACAACTGCATGATTATTTTTTCTCTTTTACTTCAGATCCCATTTTAATGTATATTCCTTTTGTGCTGAATTTTACACATTGATAAATCATAATTATGACATACGACGACGCAAAAAGTTAAAATTATGACTTAAAAAGTTGAAATTATGTCATTCTAAGTCACATTTATGAGATGAAAAGTTGAAATTGACTTAAAAAGTCAATTATGATATGAAAATATTAGAAGTCAAAAATATGAGAAAAGTATGACCAGTCATTTATGACATAAAAGTCGAAATTATGACGTGCTAAGTCAAATTAATGAGATGACTTTAATTGACTTAAAAAGTCAAAAGTATGAGATAAAAAGTCATTTATAAGAAATTATGACTTAAAAAGTCAATTATCACATCCGAAAGTTAAAATTATGACATAAAAGTTGAAATTATGTCATGCAAATTTAAATTTATGATACAAAAATGTCGAAATTATGACTTAAAAGTCAATTATGATATAAAAGTTTAAATTATGGCATGCTAAGACAAATTTATGAAATGAAAAGTTGAAATTAACTTAAAAAGTAAATTATGACAAAAATGAGATAAAAAGTCACAATTATCTCATTTGAAAGTCGAAATTATGACAAAAGTCAAAATTATGTCATACTAAGTCTAATTTACAAGACAAAAATTCGAAATTATGAATTAAAAAGTTAATTATGACAAAAGTTGGAATTATGGCATGCTAAGAAAATTTATCAGATGAAAAGTTGAAATGAACTTTGTCAATTATGACATGAAAGTAAAAAATGAGATAAAAAGTCATTTGAGACAAAAAGTCAAAATTATGACTTAAAAAGTTAATTATCACATCCGAAAGTTAAAATTATGACATAAAAGTTGAAATTATGTCGTGCAAATTTAAATGTATGATACAAAATGTATGACTTAAAAAGTCAATTATGATATAAAAGTCGAAATTATGGCATGCTAAGACAAATTTATGAAATAAAAAGTTGAAATTAACTTAAAAAGTAAATTATGACAAAAATGAGATAAAAAGTCATTTATGAGACAAAAAGTCACAATTATCACATCTGAAAGTCGAAATTATGACAAAAGTCAAAAGTCTAATTTACAAGACAAAAAGTTGAAATTATGACTTAAAAAGTTAATTATGACAAAAGCTGGAATTATGGCATGCTAAGAAAATTTATGAGATGAAAAGTTGAAATTAACTTTGTCAATCATGACATAAAAGTCAAAAATGAGATAAAAGGTCATTTGAGACAAAAAGTCAAAATTATGACTTGCTAAATCAAATTTATGAGACAAAAGGTCAAAATTATGACATAAAAAGTAAAAATTATAACTTAAAAAGTCATAATTATGACAAAAAAGATGAAATTATGACTAGTAAAAAAGTATTATTAATTATGACATGAGAAATGAAATTATGACAAAAAGTCAAAATTATGACATGTCATAATTATGAGACAGTCAAAATTATGACAAAAACTAAAAATTATGACTTAGTCATAATTATGACAAAAAGTAGAAATTTTGACTTGCAAAGTCATATTCATGACATGAAAAAATAAATTATGACAAAAAGTTCAAATTATGACATACTAAGTCATAATTATGAGACAAAAAGTAGAAATTATGACAAAAAAGACGAAGTTATGACTTGCAAAGTCATATTTATTATGACATGAGAAATGAAATTATGACAAAAAGTCAAAATTATGTCATAAGTCATAATTATGAGACAGTCGAAATTATGACAAAAACTAAAAATTATGACTTAGTCATAATTATGACAAAAAGTAGAAATTATGACTTGCAAAGTCATATTTATGACATGAAAAAATAAATTATGACAAAAAGTTCAAATTATGACATACTAAGTCATAATTATGAGACAAAAAGTAGAAATGATGACATAAAAAGTAAAAAATTATGACTTAAAAGTCATAATTATGACAAAAAGTAGAAATTATGGCATGCAAAGTCATTATTATGAGACAAAAAGTAGAAATTATGACATAAAAAGTAAAAAATTATGACTTAAAAGTCATAATTATGACAAAAAGTAGAAATTATGGCATGCAAAGTCATTATTATGAGATGAAAAGTCGAAATTATGGCATATTACATCATAATAATGACATATAAAGTAATATTTTAAATTTTTTATTCAAATAATTAGGAATTAGAATGCCATAATTTCCTCATAATTTAGTATGTCATAATTCCGGTTTTTGAGGGAATGTCCTGCACGCTCGGGAGTGACCACAGGGTGGATATCTCCGCTTCGGGACAGTCCTGCTCTCGCGCTCCGAACTCTCGCGAGACGAAAACGAAATTCCAGCAGCAAATCTGCGAGCTCGCGACCTCCCTCCATTGGGAAAGCTCGAGCTGAACTGAAGGGAGAGAAAACAGACCCTGGCTAGCCCTGGAAAACCTTTTAAACGATGCGTTTGTCGCAGCTCATGGAGACGTAGCGCTCGAGAGAAGAAGACATGCCCGGTACCGGCGGAGGCTCGCGGAACAGAGCGATTCTGAAGCGCCGCTAGATGAGCTAACTGACGCTAACTAAACTTCGAGCCTGAGAGAGAATTTGCCTTTGGGATTAAACACCAGGATATACCTCCAGTTTTTCCGTTTTTTCCATCTCCTCCTAGAAGCTCCAGCTCAGTTTGTCGGGAGGAACACGTGAAATAATCGCTTTGTTTACCGCTTGCACAATTCCAGCATTGATTCGCGCAGAAATGAGATTAGAGAGTCGCTTTGTGAGGCAGGCCATGAACTCAACCACATCATTAACTGGAGATCTGCTTATATAAACCTCTCACATTCTGCTGCTGGAGAAAATAGAAGATCTCGAGGCGTAAAGCTGCTGTTCCCGATCATGTTTTGCATGTCAAGAATCGGATGAAAGAGCATCGGGATTATTACTGTCTTCTGTCTTCTGTTCATTGCTGGGATTTTTAAAAACACGCACAAATAGAGGAATAAGATGTCTAGTGCGAAAGAAAACACGTGTAGGAAATTTCAAGCGAACATTTTCAACAAAAGCAAATGTCAGAACTGCTTCAAGCCTCGAGAGCTGCATCTGCTGACGGACCAGGATCTGAATCAGGTGTGAACGCGCGCTGCAGGCACTCGCTTCACTTCGAATTCGTTCTGTAATTATGGAAGCGCATAGTAGACAATACATCATAATTATGGCATGCTAAATCATTATTATGAGATGAAATGTCGAAATGATTACATACTAAAGCGAAAATCACATGAAATGTTGAATTTCGACTTTTAATTCATAATTTCGTTTTTATTCTCATAATTATGACTTAATCCTAATCGTGATTTAGTAAGTCTTTCATTCGACTTTTATCTCATTTTGATTTTATTTTTATAACTATGACGTAATTGACGTACTAAATTATTATTATGAGATGAAAAGTCGAAATGATTACATACTAAATCGAAATTCACATAAACGGCTGAAAATATGACTTTTGAGTTTTGATTTTATAACCATGACAATTTAATTATGATATACTTAGTCATAATTATGACTAAGATAAAAATCACATAAAGGGTTGACTTTGACTTTTAATTCATAATTTTGATTTTATTCTCATAACTGTGACTTTATCCTAATTGTGTAAAAGTCAGAAATTCAACTTTTATCTCATAATTTATTTTTATAACTATGACATAATCCTAATTATGACCTGCTAAATCGTAATTATGAGATGAAAAAGTCAAAATGATTACATACTAAATTGAAATTCACATAAAAGGCTGAAAATATGACTTTCGACTTTTAATTCATAATTTTGTTTTTATTCTCATAACTATGACTTAATTCTAATCGTGATTTAGTAAGTCATTAATCGACTTTTATCTCATAATTTTGATTCTATTCTTTTAACTATGTAATCCTAATTATGATATGCTAATGAAAAATCGAAATGGTTTCATACTAAATAAAAATTCACATAAAAGGCTGAAAATTGGTTTTATTCTCAAAACAATGATGTAATCCTAATTATGACATGCTAAGTCATAATTATGAGATGAAAGTTGAAATGATTACAAAATCACATAAAGGGTTGACTTTGACATTTAATTCATAATTTTGATTTTATTCTCATAACTATGATTTAATCCTAATCGTAATTTAGTAAGTCATAAACTCGACTCATAGTTTTGATTTTATTCTCATAACTATGATGTAATCCTAATAATAACATACTAAATCATTATTATGAGATAGTCGAAATGATTACATACTAAATCAAATTGACAAACTTTTAATTCATAATTTCGATTTTATTCTCATAACTGATTTAATTCTAATCATGATTTAAGTCATAAATTCAACTTTTATATCATAATTTTGATTTTATTCTCATAATAACTATGATTTAATCCTAATCGTGATTTAGTAAGTCATAAATTTGACTTTTATTTCATAATTTTGATTTTATTCTTTTAACTTTGTAATCCTAATTATGATATGCTAATGAAAAGTCGAAATGGTTTCATACTAAATCAAAAATCACATAAAAGGTTGACTTTGACTTGAATTTTTATTCATAGTTTCGATTTTATTCTCATAACTTTGACGTAATCCTAATTATAACATACTAAATCGTTATTATGAGATGAAAAGTTGAAATGATTACATACCAAATCGAAATTGGCAAAATTTTTAATTCATAATTTTGATTTTATTCTCATAATAACTTTATCTCATAATTTTGATTCTATTCTTTTAACTGTGATGTAATCCTAATTATGACATGTGAATGAAAAGTCGAAATGGTTTCATACTAAATCAAAATTCGCATAAAAGGCTGAAATTATGACTTTCAGCCTTTTATCTCATAATTTCATTTTTATTCTCGTAACTTTGACGTATTCCTAATTTATGACGTACTAAGTCATAATTATGAGATAGTCGAAATGTTTACATACTAAATCGAAATTCTCATAATTTTGATTTTATTCTCATAAGTATGACTTAATCCTAATTTCAATTTATTACGTCATAATTTTGACTTTTATCTCATTTATGACATAGTAGTTTTGACTTTTTATGTCATAATTTCACCTTTTTGATCTCATATGATAGTCAAAATCATGACACTTTAGACTTTATTTCATAATTTTGACTTTTTATATCATAATTAAGATGTTTATCTGTTTTTTTAAGTGGCAGAAACAGGGTTCCATACAAAAGTGAAATGGTTCATTCTGAAAAATGCAGTGACCATGTTTGCCATTGATTTCCGTTAGCTGACAGCACTTTATTGATCAGTTTGCAGTGACCACTAATCAGCCTTTTGCAAAATCAACAACCCGTTTTGTTTAGAAAGGGTTTGCCCTGTTAACATTAACTAGTGTCATGATAGGGATTGCGACAAGGCTTTTACTGTGAAGGAAAAATGTATTATTGATCTAATATATTCTGTATGCGTTTTCTGTTGTGGTAAACGGTTGGATCGGCCAATCAGGAGGCCACATGTTCCATTCTCGCGATAATTACTGCGTGTTTTCTGTTCTGTTATGTCAGGGACTATATCTTCTAGTGAAAGGGTGGCAGTGAATTTGTTGAATAAAGTAAAGGTTTTAATGAAAATGTGTATGTAGTAACCGTTAAAAGCAGCTGTGCTGTATTGCATGTATAACAAGCATGCATTTCATGGATCAAGGTTGAATTGTTGTTTCCATTTTGCAAATTGAGTTTCAGCGTGTTCATACAGATTTTGACCATTAACCATTTTAGATCCATTTAGAGTTAAATGACGTTTCAGTCTTGAAAAAACAGCTGTTTACTGTAATTGCTCAATGCACATTGTATTTCCGTATAACTATATTCCCAATATAGCTTCATAAACTCACACTTTGGTCATTGTCCATTAACTTTGTTTGCTAAAACCTTCCAGTTGAATATTTCTAAGATGTAAGAATGCATTATTTTCTGCTTTAGAGGAAACTTTTAATGAAGTCAAGGATTACAGGTACTTTATGACTTTGCTGTTGGGAAATAATTGGCCATCTCCACATGATTTTGGAGGTTGGAGTTCATTTCTTACCAATGCAGTGCGTTTTCCTCCCTCTAATTATCTTATTCAATGAAAGTTTTGGTTGATTGCATGAAAAAACTGTGACCATATTGCCATTTTTAGCTCTTGAGAGAGAATGATGAGAGGAAAAGTTTCAGACCATAAGGGTCTGTTGTGTTTTTTTTTAATTGATCCCATACTCATACGACCCGCTGAGCGAAGTCAGCATCCTCCAGCATGTGTGTGTTGTGGTTTGAGTGAGATTACCAGCCGTTAACCCGTTCTGTGCCAGATTCATGAGTCATTGTTATGGATTACATCACTCACTAATCCCGCTAAAATCACCCAGTGGTCATTACAACCTCAAACCCTTTAGAGATCTGGTATTGTTGAGTAACGATCTTCCTCAGAGTTTCAGTTTATTATGTCTTTATTTTTGTTTTGACACCAGTATGTTCAGATTAGACCGGTTAAACCAAGTACATTCTCCATTTTCTTTATATCAAACGCATGTTCACCCAAAAGCAAACTCAGTCAGAACTTCAAAAAGTTCATAAAGAGATTGTATCACATATGCATTTATTTTACAATCACTTAATATGATGAACAGATTTATTTTAGGCTTTTATTCACATAAAACAAATTGCTTGACATGTGAGAACCAGTGAGGTTGGGTCAAAATGTTGCATTCGAAGCATTTGTTCCTAGATTAAATCTAATATTCCCACATCATCTTTTTAATTACCTGGCAAAGCAGAATATTCCATTCTCAATTGTTTGCATGCATTTTGCCAAGAATGATTTTGGCTTTTCAAACGGTTTGTCTTATTAGTGAATAACTACTTTATCTTCACCATCATTTTCCAAAATTGAGAGAGAGTGCCACTTAATTTCATTTTAAAGGGTTAGTTCACCCACAAATGAGAATTCTGTGATTAATTCCTCTCCCTCATGTCGTTCCACACCAATAAGACCTTCGTTCACAAACACAAATTAAGATATTTTTGATGAAATCCGAGACTCGTCCATAGACTGCAATATAATCAACACTTTCAAGGTCCAGAAAGGTACTAAAGACATCGTTAAAACAGTCATGTGACTGCAGTGGTTCAACCTTAATGTTATGAAGAGACGAGAATACTTTTTGTGCGCAAAAACAAAACAAAAATAACCACTTTATTCAACAATCTCTTCTGTGTCATTCTCATATGTTGTTTACGTCCAGCGCTTCCAGGTTCATCATCAGAACGGCGACTCATTATTGGCCGGCTTCACACACATGCGTCGTGCTGATCACGTGACCAGCTTTGGCCAATACTGAGCCGGCGTTCGGACATAAACACGGAAGCTTCACTGCGTC
This sequence comes from Megalobrama amblycephala, assembly GCF_018812025.1. Classification (NCBI taxonomy): domain Eukaryota; kingdom Metazoa; phylum Chordata; class Actinopteri; order Cypriniformes; family Xenocyprididae; genus Megalobrama; species Megalobrama amblycephala. The sequence continues at coordinate 1,153,648 of NC_063063.1, read as the reverse complement.
ACCTGCGTAAGATAATGACAGAAGAAAGAGATTGTTGAATAAAGTTGTTATTTTTGTTTTGTTTTTGCGCACAAAAAGTATTCTCGTCTCTTCATAGCATTAAGGTTGAACCACTGCAGTCACATGACGATGTCTTTAGTACCTTTCTGGACCTTGAATGTGTTGCCGTCTATGGACGAGTCTCGGATTTCATCAAAAATATCTTCATTTGAAAGCTCTTATGGGTTTGGAACGACATGAGGGAGAGGAATTAATGACAGAATTCATTTTTGGGTGAACTAACCCTTTAAGAGCTAAAGGTTGACCATTTTGGATCTATAATGTATATGCAAAACATATATATGTCCACAAGTTAGTTACCTTATCTGTTCCTCTATATAACTCAGAGGAAGTGGAATGTTACAGTACGCGTTGATGTTTGAGCCAAACGGTTCCTTTGAGGAAATGTTGGCAGCACACAGTCATTGACTTACCCAGGGGGTAAAAGGCATTCAAAATACTGTAATTTTCACAGACTTGTTTCTTAAAGTATGCTCTTGACTTCTCTCTAGCGAGCTCTGTGGAATTGACTCCATTCATGCCGACTGGATCTGTATTTCCCTTAATCTCAACGCTACGGGAGCTTCCTCTGTCGTATTCTCCCATAGCATGGTAGTGACTCTTGTCAATCACAAATATTGCATTATATTAAAGTATGTATATGTATATCATCTATAGTAAACATAACATTTTAGTATGTTGTATTAAACCGTAATGCTTTAGTGATGAGTTCCAGAAGCTTTAAATACCTTTAGTGTAAAGGTGGATCTTATCAATATTGCTTTGTCCTATTGTGTAACACTTCCTCAAGATTTAATTTTCATACAATTTCCATACACTGCGCTGCACCTGAAGTCGTGTCGGCCAATGAGGCTAAACGAGAAAGCAATCGTCCATTAAAAGAGTTGAGCTTCAGAAGCTCGATGCAGAAATTGAAACGCCTACATTTTGTCTTGCTTTTACACTTGTCTTTTACTTCAATATCCAGCCCACATGTTAAAAATGGAAAGTTGCATCAAGCATCCCAGTGCGATTCTCATGCAGTGACACGGAGCGGGAGGGACAGGGCTTGTGAAAGGAAGTGCGTGTTGGGAAAGTGGAGCAGAGTTTCCCAAAGGTCGCTCCCACTTCTGAAGCTGCGGTTCGGCCCGGGGTGGGTGTTGGGTATGTTTAGGTGGGGGGTGGAAGTTCAGGGCGAGTGCGTCCAGGACTGTGGGGGAGGCAGGGATAAAGTGGACCGCTGGGAGTCGGCCGACCCTCCGGCTTCAGCCTGGGAGGAAATTGGAAGTTAAACGTGATGTAGCCGGTCGGGCCGTTGGGTTAGGCGTGAAGCTGGAGAGAGGAAGTGGCCCTTCAATGTGTGGAGGAAAACGCAGGGGTGTGCCGCTGCTCTCTCGCCTCCGTGGATCACATGCTGGAGTCACAGCTGTGTTTTGTTTTGCTTCCAATCCCCCACCTCTTCCAAAGAGGAAAGAGGCTAAATTTGGTCCCCAGGTATCCTCTGTTGTTTTAAAGATGTATTTATGGGTCATGATCGACCGATATGGATGTTTTGATTGCAGATGTCTTACAGAGCTGGGTGGCTGATATATAAATGTGATCTCGCACAATTTAATTTGAAGATAGTAAATAACGCATGCATAACAATTGCTGCAATAAAATATATTTATCTTACATATTTACTAAATTAGAAGAAAGTAATTGGAAAATATATTAATATGTAAAAAATTTTTAAAGTATTTTGTACTGTGATGAACACGATGCCGAATACAAAAATCTGAATGGTTGTTTAAAACATTGCAGCTGCTTTGTTTACAGGAGTTACCGGGGTAACCGCTGCATTTCTGCTGTTCCATCAGCGCCATTATCTGTCAGAGTGAAATTGTAAAAAGTATTTTTGAACTAAATCTGTAAAATAAACATGCTTTAGATAGAAACTTCTTGATTCTGAAATCCTATTGTATTTTTTCACAAATAAAGAACAGTTCAAAACATGAATAAAATGTTTAATAATGAAAAAAAAAAAGCCAAATATTGGCCTTGGCAAGATTTTGGTCGACCACTATTTAAAGTATCCCATTATCAGTCCCTCCAGAAAAACGTGATTATGCGATCGCCTGATTTCATGCATAATCAGCCAAAGTCCGCATATTTATGCGGGGGTCGCATTTTTTCAAATACGCCGCACTTTCGCCGCATAAATTGCCGATTTCAGCAAGCAAAATATATGCGGGGCTAGCATGATTTCATAATCCCTTCATTTTCGTTGCAAAAAATCACATACATCTTAGCAGAAAGTTGAACAATGTTGCGTTTACTTCGCAATAGTAAAGTGCCATTATTTGTGAAGTGACGTAATTACGCGACGTGAACATCATCTGCAAACCATGAAACCATGATGAAGCACACAAATCATTCTCATTTGCAAGCGCAAAATACCGTGCGAAGCAGTTTCCCGGTGTGTTACATGACAGTGGGGGCAAAATATTTTGCACTCCGTGCAACAGCGTGTTGACGCTGGAAAACCACTTTCACTTTGCCACCGCCAAGGATGGTTAAAGCAGCAGTGATAATTCTTTATATTTGAAAGCCGATAACAAATATATTGGCCGATAAATCCAAAGTTATAGCACCACCAACTGGCAGCAGGACGTGTGTCACTTTCAAAATGCTTTGAGATCACCCTCTTATTTTTACCCGATTTTGCTTCAAACTTCATCAGAATAACGTCAAGACATGGAGAATGTAGACCTGTGAAAAGATTCTTGATATCTTAAACACTGTTTCCATTAAGGCTGAACTTTAATATTCATTTTGGATGCTTTTGAGATGCTTCACATGCTTCAGGAATTGCATGAAATTCGACACTTTACATCAGAGATGTCAGCCAGTAGACAGGGTTTTGGGCAAAATCAAAGTGGATTCGCAACACTGAAAACAGCATCTTCTCAACATGAACCGAACTCTTCCAGTCTCAGACACAACTACAGCGTTTGAAGGCGAGGCAACATAGACTTTGTTAATGGGCAGCCAATGGGCTGGCATAATGCAAATGTATTACATTTTTGTAGGTTTGAAACAGGACGTGAAACTAATTGCTGACGACACATTTCAGCAGTTCAGAATCGATTCTTTCTTTTGTATAATAGCTGTTTGTGCTGTTTGTGAATGTAAAAGGTCTGTAAAGTTTAAAAGATCAAAGTGCATGACACAAAAAGTTATTGTCTCCTAAAAGAAAGAATCGATTCTGAACTGCTGAAATGTGTCGTCAGCAATTAGTTTCACGTCCTGTTTCAAACCTACAAAAATGTAATACATTTGCATTATGCCAGCCCATTGGCTGCCCATTAACAAAGTCTATGTTGCCTCGCCTTCAAACGCTGTAGTTGTGTCTGAGACTGGAAGAGTTCGGTTCATGTTGAGAAGATGCTGTTTTCAGTGTTGCGAATCCACTTTGATTTTGCCCATGTCTACTGGCTGACATCTCTGATGTGTGTCGAATTTCATGCAATTTGAAGCATGTGAAGCATCTCAAAAGCATCCAAAATGAATATTAAAGTTGCCATGGAAACAGTGTTTAAGATATCAAGAATCTTTTCACAGGTCTACATTCTCCATGTCTTGACGTTATTCTGATGAAGTTTGAAGCAAAATCGGGTAAAAATAAGAGGGTGATCTCAAAGCATTTTGAAAGTGACACACGTCCTGCTGCCAGTTGGTGGTGCTATAACTTTGGATTTATCGGCCAATATATCTGTTATCGGCTTTCAAATATAAAGAATTATCGGTTATCAGTACCAGCCAAAACTTTCATATCGGTGCTTCCCTAGCTGAAATTGATACAGAAAAACCGATGCCATAGCTACGGTTTGAATCACTGTATCAAGCGCTGAGAATACCAACGAAGTTGAAATTCACATATGGTAATTGGCATTTTGTTTTCAACACGCACTGCAAACGGTAGACCAATCACAACAGACTGGGCCATCTGACCAATCAGAGCACAGCAGGCTCCTGGAAAGGAGGGGTTTACAGGGACGGTATCTTCAAACGAACCATTTGTTGAACACTGTGAAAAATGCTGTGTATATTAAGAGAAAATTAAAGTGTTTTTTGACCTTGGATGCTATTGTAGGAGACTGCAAAACACATTAGGAGCCTTTAAAATAGCATAATAGGGGCACTTCAGCAGTACTTGATAACCTTACAAAATCAAGGGTAAAGAATATTCAAGTCAGATATTTCAGGTCATGGCATTGCATTCAGTGAGAAGACATGATCATACATCTGTTTGAATAAGATGAGCTGATGGCAGGTGAGACGCTGCTTAATAACACTGTTTTTAACCTTTGAGGCAAAACATCTGCTCTATAGAGAAGCTATATTAACTTGCCTAGTCCTGCTCAACTGCGTCTAAGCTTGCACCCGTAGGTCATGTTCTGAAAGTGGTTTTGCTAGACGTTAAAATTGATAGAAATCTCCATTTTTCCAGAAAAATTATAGCATTATCACAGTCAAACCTCAGAATTTTCCTTTGACTCCAACATGCACAATTATTAATTGAATATTTAATAACATGTTTTGATTTTCTTGCAGGCCAAGCCGATCTATGGCGGATGGCTGTGTTTGGCTCCAGAGGGGACGGACTTTGACAATCCCATGCAGAGATCCCGGGTAAGAGACGTGACGTTATTTGTTGGCATCTGTTAGCGTTAGTATCTTGACATTCACTGTGCACAGATAAAACTTGTTTGGTGTATAACATAATACTATGTTAACTTTAGCCTAAGATTTACTTCTGTGGGTTAAACTCTCAAAACTCAACTAAATTTGTGTTATGGCTGTCAGTTTAGCACTTTAATTTGACGTGATAGTTACAGCGACACAGTGGCCAAAGAGCTCAGTCTGCATTTGAACATACACCAACAATTAACAACAGACAAGGCTTAAAGGCCTTAAATTCATGTTTGAGCCGTTTTAACTGAATGCAACTTGCACTGTGATATCTTAAAATATCTTGAAATATTAAAAATGTTCTACCTAAAAGCCTAATCCTGGCTTAATGTCACCTGATGGAGTTTGGGTTCCTTGCCGCTGTCGCCTTTGGCTTGCTTAGTTGGGGACACTTGACATTTGAAATTCAACAGTATTTTTGACATTTATTCAACAGTGCTTCTGATCTGCCTGCATTGACACTATTATTTAAGAGCTGCTGTGCAGCCAAATTATGTACCAGTTATCAATGTAAAGCTGCTTTGACACAATCTGCATTGTAAAAAGCGCTATATAAATAAAGGTGACTTGACTTAATCTAAGTCTTGTCTGTGAAACCGGGCCTATAAGTCTTAAACAATAAGTCTATCTTGGACACACTCTAAAAAATAACACATTTACACAGTAAAATACCGTTTTCCATTGAAACAGCAATATACCGTAAAACAATGCATTCTGGGTAATATTATTAGTCATTTTCGAGAAAGTTACCCATGGGCTACTTTCTTGAAAATGACGAATATTACCCAGAATGCATTGTTTTTACAGTATATTCTGTATATTACAGTGCATTCTGGGTAATATTATTTGTTGTTTTTGAGAAAGTAGCCTATAGGTCTTTTTTCTTAAAATGACAAATATTACCCAGAATGCATTGTTTTTATGGTATATTTCATGGTATGTTTCAATGGAAAACTGTATTTTTCTGTGTAAATTTTTCGTTTTTAGACATTTAATGAATTCAAACGAACAATAATCTGATTTTTAAAGGCACTGCTATTCATTGCTTTACACATGCCACAATAATGTAAAGTCTTTGAATTGTTTTAAAAAGGACTTATTATGCTACTTTTTACAAGATGTAAAGTAAGTCTCTGATGTCCCCAGATTGTGTATGTAAAGTTTCAGCTCATAAAACCCGCAAATTATTTTTTATAGCATGTTAAAATTGCCACTTTTTGTGGGTGAGCAAAAACATGCAGTCCCTTTAAATGCAAATGAGCTGCTGCTCCTGATCCCCTTTCAAGAAGAAGGCGGAGCTCCAAGAGCTCATGCAACAACAAAACAGGACAATCTCACGCACTGAAAATGTCAGTAGTGGTGTTCAGCCTTATATGTTCGAATCGGACACTGATGCTTACATGGAGATGGAACAGGTATAGTTTTGTTTACACATTTTAATGACATTTAATGATGTTTCCTCTCAACACAGAAATGGCAGCGGCGATTCTTCGTCCTGTATGAACACGGCTGCTTGCGCTTCGCACTGGATGAATCGGTAAGCTGTCTGTTCTTTTGATCCCACAATTGCACATCAGCGATCTGTGAATCTAATTGCTTAGTTGAGAGATTAGATCCATGTTCTTCAAACAAACCAAACCAAACACCAACCTCAGTGGAATCCTGTCCGATAAAATCACAATATATCCATCCCTGAGCTAAAGTAATCCACAGAATAGTTCAAGCTCCGAGATGAGAATGACCGAGGGAGTCCGTCGGATGCGTTGTGAACTAACTGAACATGGTCCTGTGGTTAATGAGAGCCCGACTCGGCCTGTTTGTTTCACAGGAATGTGACATGGGTGACCAAATTAGCTGCCTGATCTGCCCGGAGATTACAGTGTTTGTATGTAAACAGTGAGGCCCACACACAGGCTCAGTGCTAGGAAAACCGAGAGCCACCGCATCCCTCCAGACCCTTGACTCCCGTCGCTTACGCTTCTTCGCTAGGTTGCTTACTACAGGAATGCCCATTAGACAAGGGCAATTCATCATTCTGCTGTGCAACACGAGGCAAAAGGCGATTTGCCTGGCTGGAGTCACATCATTGTGCGAGATGGCTGAGGGAGGACTTGTTTTTATTTCCAGTGAGTGGTGAGGACAATCAAAACTAGTTCAGGGTACTACAGAGTTTCCTGCCATTGTTTAGCTTTGAAAATGCTGTCAGGCCTCTTGTCTTTATAGTCTTTTCATCTGTGCGGGGAGTTTCAGGAAATGCTGTTAAATTAGGTCAAGAAAACGGACACTTCAGAGCAGCAATGTTTTATTTGTGCAGCAAAAATAATGTTTTTGAGGATTCCAGACACTTTAGAGTATTGAAATCTCTAGTAAAGGTGGTTGCGTTACAACTGTGAATTTAACTTATAAGAGGCGAAATGGATTTTCATGAATGTCTTGAATGATTTTCATGAAAGTCGGTGTCAACATTTCAAAATCCTGACGATGCTTGTTTTTCTACAGTACCGATGGTACCGAACATTTATGCACTATAGCATGTAGGCTGAACCCAAACAGATTATCGGAACCAATCAGTAATCATTAATTCAGTCATTAATTCCTCTCCCTCATGTCGTTCCACACCCGTAAGACCTTCGTTCATCTTCAGAACACAAATTAAGATATTTTTGATGAAATCCGAGACTCGTCCATAGACAGCAATATAATCAACACTTTCAAGGTCCAGAAAGGTACTAAAGACATCGTCATGTGACTGCAGTGCTTCAACCTTAATGTTATGAAGAGACGAGAATACTTTTTGTGCGCAAAAACAAAACAAAAATAACCACTTTATTGAACAATCTCTTCTCTTCTGTGTTATTCTCATTCGTTGTTTACGTCCAGCGCTTCCAGGTTCTACGTCAGAACGCTGACTCATTATTGGCCGGCTCCTGCGTCAGCGTCACACGCACATGTCGTGCTGATCACATGATCAGCTTCGGCCAATACTGAGCCGGCGTTTGGACGTAAACACTAACACTTTAATAACTTTACCTTTTTTCCCTATTCCATTGCCCACGTCTCGTTTTTTTCTTTTCAAAGCAAAATGCATTTCTGAGTGAACAGCCGCTTAAGATTAGCAATATGTTCTACGTTCATAGAGCGTCACACGAGAGCGGTTAATCAGGTGCGCCATCATGTGGTCGGATCATTTACTTCTCTTAAAGGGGTGGTTAAATGCGATTTCACTTTTTCACGCTGGACTAGCGTTGACAAGCGTAAGCTAGCATGTTTTAGGAGGGATTTATTAAACATAGATGCAGAAGAAGGTTCAGAACTGTCCGAATATGTACAGTCACTGACTCTATTTTTGTAAATTAACTTAAGTTTTGGATTTTTCCTAGACAACATATGAATTACTTTCGGGTGGTTTGGGGAATTTTGTCAAGGCTTATTGTCTAATGTAACCTATCGCTGGGCTAATTATGATTAGTAATGTGGATCATTTTAAGAGACCATTCAAAGGATGGCTCACACATCTATCGCTGTATGTTTGTTTAACGTTTAATCTAGCTAGTGCGCTGAAAGTTGGCGACTTTTCACCTATAAAACAGAAACTTGCTGATTTGTACTGATAAAACCAACACACCATTACATATGCATCGATTATTTTACCTGATATGAAGTGTGCACTGCAAACACGAGCATTATTTATGATCGTCTTCGTCTAGTCTGTACGCCGTATTGCTTTCAACCACAATTATCTTTTTGATTTCTGTGAAGGAATGTCTGCCGGGATCTGGTAAAACTTTAGTTTTGAACCAAAAGTCCTTCTATTCTAGCAGCCAAAAACACAACAAGACAACATTTTAAAGTCAAAACCTCAAACTTTTAGCGCGCCTGCTATGAGTTCTTATTTATGTTTTGCCTCCAGCTAGAGCGGTGACGTCACAGTGACGTAGGCGATTAAGGGGTCTATAACGATAAAATAAATGAAACATACAGCGTTTTCAAAAAAACGAAGCATTTTTGTGCCCCAAAAACACAATCAAGCCTAGAAAAAAACCACTGAACCACCCCTTTAATGGTTTTCATTGCTGTATTGTCAACATGTCTAATTGTAACATTTGCTAACATTTTTATTCAAAAACACAATTTCTCGATTTAAAAATAATAAAATTGAGGCAAAACATTAAATTCGAATTAGTCGGAAAAATCTGAAAAATCGCCCAGTCCTACAACTTCTATTCCTCTTCATTCAAATTATGATTACGGGGCAGATTATCGATTAATAAAGACTTATTTTCATGTGGCTCTTTGCACAACACTGTATGTTATGAGCTCAAAACACTTTTACCATAGTGTATGATTTGTAAACTAACACATTTTGAGGTTTGCATCACATAATCACCTCGACACGTGTGTCTGCAAACAAAACAGCTCACCTGATGCAGCACTGCTCTCGTGATGTGAAGCGCTCGGGTACAAGTCCCTGAAACATGAGCTGAAATGACATGGTTGCTTCAGCAAGTGTGTTTTTATCTCATAGATATAGAGCATTAACCTTTTAGTGCATTTCATTTCTGAACTGCTGCGATACGTACAACAACCAATGTTGCCAGATCGAAATTTATCTATTATTTTATCATTTGACTTGCATGTTTCTTGCATGTTTTGCAAGACTTTTAATGTAATATAATTTAGTAGAAATGGCATGTTTTCAGTTTTTAAGTGTGTTATATGTAATGTGAACATGCGTTGATCTTAGGAAACGCTCAAACGTGCACTTCTCACTCCAGATGAATGGCAGACACTGATGTAATCATGTCCAAGTATGGTTGAAGTTGTTTTAAAACACATGAACTCTCTAATCCCATAACTTGTCGGTTACATTAAGAGAGTCTGCCGGTAAGTAGCCATTCATCTAGCTTCACTGGTGGCTCTTATAAACATGATGTGCGTTCAGCTACGGTCTTGAAGCAAAGTATTTTAATTGTCCGACTGAGATGTTCTGAACGTGGAGTCTGCGCTCAGGATTGCATTTCCCCCAATATGCCCTTATTAGGAGAAACCACTGAGGACTGTGGGTGACGGCGCTAAACTCTGAGAACGTTATCCCCCTAAAACCACATTGAAATGTTAAATATGCTTTGAGGGCCCTGCCACTACACCTATTTCTACAGCAGGACACTGGGTTTAAACTTAGGACGGCTAAAGCAGAGTGTTTTCTGTGTTTCATAAGGCAGATTTTATGTTATGCGTCAATCACCCAACATTGTTTCTCCTGCTCTTCATGACGCTGGGTGAACAGAGTTCGCTCTAGGGGCTGCTGATTGCCAGGTGTTTTATGAAATGGTGCTGTTTTATAGCCCTCAGGTATTCCTGAAATGGAAGATTTACATAGGTGTTTTTTTCCTGCACGTCTGGGCACATATACTGTAAAATAAGAAGATGGAATAGCTTTGATATTTAAACACTTACGTGTTGTTGTTGTGACCCAAAACATTGTCACTCTTGCGAACTTGTCCATCTGTCTGTTTTTGTGTTTTGATCCACCCTCATCAACACACTGGAAACTGATGAGCTTTTGCAATATGGGCTGTTATGTTGGCATACGTGCCTGTTTTCTATTTTTTTTTTTTTTAAATAAATAAAGTTAATTGGCACGGATATTGTCAAGCTCTAGAATGACTAGAAGCCAACCATAAAAGAAGTCATTATGACTCATGTGCTGTATTTTATGTCTCCGAACGTTATGCAATAGCTTTTTGTGAGGAACAGACGGAAATTTAAAGTAATAGTTCAACCCATACTGACAGCTGTCATTATTTACTACACTGTACAAAAAAATAATGCAATGAAATTTATGGTATGAAATAATAGTTGTAGTTGCCATTTTTCTTTTTATAGGACTAAACTTTAATTTATTAAAATCTGTTATGTACCTGGGTCAAAGACGGAAAAGGGTTTTCAAGCATCAAAACGATAAGTGTAATACAGCTTTGAATTGTTGTTGTTGTTTTGCAATACATCAGAATGGGTGCTGTTTAATTTGTTTGTTTTTCTGAGCAAAAATTAAATATACATTCACCATGATTTACAGAAGACACCCACTAAAATGTCAGGGATATTTACAACAAAAAATCTGTTTATACCATATTAAAGACTAATTACTTTTACCCCAAATGCTAATTACTTGTAATTTTACATTTTTTTTTAAAAACTTTGCCACTATACAATGTTTTGCCCATTTGTCAGCAAGAATATTTTACTCATTTAAAATGCAATAAAATTTAGTATTCTCACTTATTCTTTTATATATTTTAATACGTAGAGATCAGAATAAGTATGTTTCAGTTTTTGCATAAATATATAACTGAATGGCATTATTTCACCCACATTTTGACATTTTATTCTCCTAAAACTCATTTGAAACCTTAAAAGTAGATGTTTTACTTGCATTTAATGTGCTTTCTGTGTATATAAAATCACTTTTGTAAATTTCTATTGATGCAAACATCTTAAATATACCAAATATTAATATTAGTTTTTGATAACTAAAAATAAGAAACATAATTATTTAAACAAAATACCATTAAAGTGTCACGCAGGGATTTGTCACTTGAGGTTTTCACTGTAAAGGAGACAACTGTTTGTTTTTCTTAATCTGTACTTCACTGTAAAATTACATAAATTATAGTTTTTAGCCATATATAGTAAGGGAGTTTCCTGTTAATCAATTTCCATTGCTTTTTTTACTGTTAAAATTACAAACTTTTGTTTGCGGTGTAACCAAATCTTAACTTTATCCAGCTCTTTCCTTAAGACATGATATCTTTCAGCTCCTCATTTTTTTGGGTGAACTATCCCTTTAAGATGGGCGATGGTCATATGGGATCTTGTCCGCTGATCCTTGATTTAACTGGATTAAAATGCCTCTTATTAAACGATGAATCTGTTTTCAGTAAGCATTCGACTGTCACATAGTTATTATGCAGTTTGATTTCTTACAATACCGGACAAGTTGGCAAGTGAGCATAAATGTTTGAGTTTTATTACAATTCCAGTTTTCTTAAAATAGCAGAACATGCTGGAAAATGAAATGAGATTTGATGTGTTTTGGAATAAAACCACAATAATGTGAAATGCATGAATGGCGAACTTGGCAAAGGCAAACTCATCCAATAATCCACTTATTCTCTGCTTCATATGCATGTTTACTAAAACAGGGATTTTCAATCTTTTATCTTCCACGGACCCCCAAATATGATCAGTTTCATGCAACGGATCACCATCCTGAAATTTAACTACATTTATATAGTTTCTGGTAGGACTGGAAGATTTGGCCCAAAAAATTATCACAATAAAATTTGTCATATCAGTCGATATCGATAATTATGACGATAAATGTCAAATCTTTATTTCTTTCACGTTTAAAGGCAGGTTTTTGCTCCTAAATGAAAGAAACCAAACTGTTAATTGTGGTTTTAAACTACTCTTTATTGTTACATTGTCTTTACATTATTTGCTAACTGCATTCTTTAAATTGTAATGTTGACATGCATTCTCTGTAAAGCTGCTTTGAAATATGTATTGTGAAAAGCGCTATACAAATAAATGTGAATTGAATTGAATTATTGTCAGAACATGACAAACACGGATTATATTATTACAAGTCATGAAACAGGTTTGTGTTGCCTCACTTTAATGACTCGTATCTTTGGTACAGTTCGCCGTGCAGGCTACAATATTAATATTACGTGTTTTGTCTCTTAGAAATGCACATTTGACAGTAACTTGAGTTGACTGTAGTAGTAGCTTGAGTTCAGATGCAAATCTGTGTTCATTAACAAAAACAGTAACATCTGTAAAAATGGTGACAACCTAATTTTTATATGGTAAAATTTAAATAATCTGACTGTTTGAGGTTTTTTTTTTTTTTAATTAACCATTGGTCTTCCCTAGTAGCATACATTTAGATCATGATAACCAGTTAAAGCCATGCATATAGCACCTCAATACCGTTTGATCTTTGAGACGAGCGGATAAATGGTCCGTGTGGCACGCCGTTCAAATAAGCAGCACCGTTTCATTTTGCTTTTGGTGCATATACATTATATCGAACATCTATCAAACTCTTATCATTTTATTGAGGAAAATTGTATTGCGATAATTATCATTATAGCTTTATCGCCCAGCCCTAGTTTCTGGTATAAAGTCACAATTGGGACAATACATCAATTCTCGATTCACAATACAATGATTCGGTCTCGATTCTGATATCCGTATCCCGATTCTCTCTCGCATCGATTCTGAGCTTAGTTTTTAACAGCAGATGGCGCTCTAGGCTAGTTTTTAACCGCACACTCAAATGCTCGAAAAGAGGAGTGCTGGAGAGCGTTCGGGCGTTCGGCTAAGTCATGTAAGCGGTTGAATACACTTGCACCTCGACTCAGAGTGCTTTCATGATGTGAGATTAATGTAAACGCAGCCCACTGTGAACACTTGCTTTTTTTCTTGCTTTGGAAAATTCTTTGTGTAATTCCGTCAAAATTTGAAGAAAAGTTTGTTGTTTTTCATGAGACTTTGTGACTTTTCCTACTTTTCTGCATATATTAGGGAGTGGAAATGGCAAATAAGCCAATAAGTGATCCTCTGCCGCCATGTACCGGTTAAATGTCTTTAAAGGTGCCCTCGAATGAAAAATTGAATTTATCTTGGCATAGTCAAATAACAAGAGTTCAGTACATGGAAATGACATACAGTGAGTCTCAAACTCCATTGTTTCCTCCTTCTTATATAAATCTCATTTGTTTAAAAGACCTCCGAAGAACAGGCGAATCTCAACATAACACCGACTGTTACGTAACAGTCGGGATCATTAATATGTACGCCCCAATATTTGCATATACCAGCTCATGTTCAAGGCATTACACAAGGGCAGCCAGTATTAACGTCTGGATCTGTGCACAGCTGAATCATCAGACTAGGTAAGCAAGCAAGAACAACAGCGAAAAATGGCAGATGGAGCAATAATAACTGACATGATCCATGATAACATGATATTTTTAGTGATATTTGTTAATTGTCTTTCTAAATGTTTCGTTAGCATGTTGCTAATGTACTGTTAAATGTGTTTAAAGTTACCATTGTTTCTTACTGTATTCACAGAGACAAGAGCCGTCGCTATTTTCATTTTTAAACACTTGCAGTCTGTATAATTCATAAACACAACTTCATTCTTTATAAATCTCCAACAGTGTAGCATTAGCCGTTAGCCACGGAGCACAGCCTCAAATTCATTCAGAATCAAATGTAAACAATATAACAGTATACAATACTCACATAATCCGACGCATGCATGACGAACACTTTGTAAAGATCCATTTGAGGGTTATATTAGCTGTGTAAACTTTGTTTAGGCACTGTTCAAGGCAAGCGCGAGCTCCGTGGGCGTGGAGCACGAGCATTAAAGGGGCACACACCCTGAATCTGCGCATATTTAATGATGCCCCAAAATAGGCAGTTAAAAAAATGAATTTAAAAAAATCTATGGGGTATTTTGAGCTGAAACTTCACAGACACATTCAGGGGACACCTTAGACTTATATTACATCTTGTAAAAAAAAAAGTTTGAGGGCACCTTTAAATAAAAGTTTGTTGAACAAAAGGGATTGAAACGTCCGGTTTTGTGTTTTCAGGCCATGCCAAAGTGACGTGAAGTTCTTTGTTGTGTCTTCCGTTTTTACGCTGCTGGTGTCTCATTACCCAGATTACTTGCTTTCTGTGTAATTCAGTCACAATTTGAAGAAAAGTTTTTGTTTTTCATGAGACTTTGTGACTTTGTGACTTTTCCTACTTTTCCCCATATTTTAGGGAGTGGAAATGGCTAATAAGCCAATAAGTGATCTTCTGCTGCCATATACTGGTAATTTCATGTCTTTAAATAAAAGTTTGTTTGCCACAAAGTTTTACAAATCATCAAATTAAAAATAACATTAAAATTGGATCATATTTAGAGATTTGAAGTGCTGGAAAAGGTGTGAAGCACTTTAAAAGTCTTTAATTTGTTCATTCATAGCATCAATATTTCTCCTAGTTTCCACATCAGCGCTGTTTGATCTGATACCTGTAAATAACAAGAGTTCAGTACATGGAAATGACATACAGTGAGTCTCAAACTCCATTGTTTCCTCCTTCTTATATAAATCTCATTTTAATTTGTTCTCCGAAGAACAGGCGAATCTCAACATAACACCGACTGTTGCGTAACAGTCGGGATCATTAATATGTACGCCCCCAATATTTGCATATGCCAGCTCATGTTCAAGGCATTAGACAAGGGCAGCCAGTATTAACGTCTGGATCTGTGCACAGCTGAATCATCAGACTAGGTAAGCAAGCAAGAACAACAGTGAAAAATGGCAGATGGAGCAATAATAACTGACATGATCCATGATACATGATATTTTTAGTGATATTTGTAAATTTCTTTCTAAATGTTTCGTTAGCATGTTGCTAATGTACTGTTAAATGTGTTTAAAGTTTCCATTTGTTTATTACTGTATTCACAGAGACAAGAGCCGTCGCTATTTTCATTTTTAAACACTTGCAGTCTGTATAATTCATAAACACAACTTCATTCTTTATAAATCTCTCCAACAGTGTAGCATTAGCCGTTAGCCACGGAGCACAGCCTCAAATTCATTCAGAATCAAATGTAAACAATATAACAGTATACAATACTCACATAATCCGACGCATGCATGACGAACACTTTGTAAAGATCCATTTGAGGGTTATATTAGCTGTGTAAACTTTGTTTAGGCACTGTTTAAGGCAAGCGCGAGCTCCGTGGGCGTGGAGTATGAGAATTAAAGGGGCCCACACCCTGAATCGGCGCATATTTAATGATGCCCCAAAATAGGCAGTTAAAAAAATGAATAAAAAAAAATCTATGGGGTATTTTGAGCTGAAACTTCACAGACACATTCAGGGGACACCTTAGACTTATATTACATCTTTTTTTAAAAAGTTCTAGGGCACCTTTAAATGCTTCCCACTAAATCTCGCTGTGATGCTATTAATTCTGTGGCGAATTCTACACTTTCCCATTGAATGTAATTCGCTTCAACTTTTCAAACTTTATGAATGATTATTTTAGGTTTAAATGGTGTGTGTAAGGAATTGGAAGCAATGTTTCTGAAGCACGCAGCGCCATCTGCTGTTAAAAACGAAGCTGAGAATCGATTCAAGAGAGAATCGCGATATATATATTCGGAAAATATCAGAATCGATCCAGAATCATTGTATCACGAATCGAGAATCTACAGTTTATACTGTGAAAAATGTATTATTAATGTTTTTTTTTTTTTAAAATATATAATATTATATAATATATTTATTTCTATTAAGTTACGTTTATTATAGTACTGTACTGTTACATTTTATTTTTATATTTTAATGTAATTTATTTTTAATCTTATTTTACTTATTTGTACATTTTATTACGCAGATTTTCTCTAAAACTTTTCCACGGACCCCCTAGCACTTCATCACAAAAACCCATCTGCTAAGACATCATGAGCTGATTCATTGACACTAGCACACATAAGCGTTTGTATTGCTGTAATTCACAGGACCTGCGAGTGTGTTTTTATGGGTGGGCCTCCTTTCTTCCCCCCGGGCCCAATGTGTAAGGACCTGAGCGGGCCCCTTCATCTCAGGGCCTGGGACAACATTCCCTTCTGATGACAGTTCTGCTTCTAGCTATTTGGTCTTCCTGTTTTTCTTTTTTTCCTCCTCCATACATTGCCTCACATTTTCCTCACTTATCTGAAGATGACTTAAAGACTCCCACCCCCAAGTGAGTCCAAAGACCTAACTGAACTGCTGTCGAACTTTGGCACACATAGCTCAAATTATTTGGTTCACAGGACATTATGCTGCAGTTTTGGGTTAGTTCTTGAATGGATAAAATAATATGAAATTAGTAATCTGATACGTCTAGGTTTCTATCATGATTTATGGCAGAACAAAAGGGATTGAAACATCCGGTTTTGTGTTTTCGGGCCATGCCGAAGTGACGTGAAGTTTTTTGTTGTTGTGTCTTCCGCTCTTACACTGCTGGTGTCTCATTACCCAGATTTTTTTCTTCCCTCTGTAGTGAAACAGAAACACTGCTGCAGTTTATAACTGTGACACACTGTAATTTCCATATTTGGCATTCCCTGGAGTTTACTGGCAGCTTTTAATAAAACTAGATCACTTAAAATGGCCATAAAAGGAGTCAGGAAAAGACGGCACCTGTTTTACATCTCGAGTCTGTGGAACGTCTGATAACGGCCAAGGCAGACGTTACGAGACGGTTGAGCGTGAATCTCAGGATCTCGACAATAAAAGAATCTTCTTCAGTGCTTCAAAGAAGCAGTTCACCCCGAAATACTCATCCTCACGCCCTTCCAGACCTGTCCAACTTGCTCCAAAATGGCGAGAAAGGATGATATGATGCATGTAGAATATTTAAATTTTATATAAGTAAATGAACAATGAAATGAGAGACATAATAGTGCACATTCTTTATAAAATCAAGTGACACCGGCAGATCATTTAAAATAAACAGGACTTTTAAATGGCAAGATTTGCACCACCATTCAAAAGTTTGGGGTCGGTTAAGATTTTTTAAATGTTTTTGAATCAAGTCTCTTTTGCTCAATAAGGCTGCATTTATGATCAAAAATACAGTAAAAATTCTGAAATATTATTATAATGTAAAATATCTGTTTTCTATGTGAATATATAGTAAAGTGTAATTTATATCCAGTGATCAAAGCTGAATTTTCAGCATCATTCCTCCAGTCTTCAGTGTCACATGATCCTTCAGAAATCATTCTAATATCAGGGCTCCAGACCAACATTTGGAATCATATTACTATTGTTTTGCATTAATAAGTGCAGTTACTAATAATATTACACGTTTATTTATCAGAAATGTGACAGTAAAGGACTGAGCTTGAATCGAGATGTAGATAAAATTAACTTTTGTTGACAACAGTAACATGCAAAAAAAAAATGTAAATATTCTTCTCTTATTAAATGTGCCATACTGAACTGACCGACAGCTTCAGTGATTATAAAATGAGCGCTCTTTGCTTGCTTTCTGTATAATTCAGTCACAATTTGAAGAAAAGTTTTTGTTTTTCATGAGACCTTGTGATTTATCATATATTAGGGAGTGTAAATGGCTAATAAGCCAATAAATGATCCTCTGCCGCCATATACTGGTAATTTCATGCCTTTTTAAATAAAAGTTTTTTTTGCCACAAAGTTTTAGAAATCATCAAATTAAAAATAACATTAAAATTGGATCATATTTAGAGATTTGAAGTGCTGTAAAAGCACTTTAAAAAGTCATTGAAAATAGGGTTGTTCCGATTCCGATACTAGTATCGGAAATACCACCGATACCAGAAAAAATTCTAGCATCGGTATCGGCGAGTAATTAAACTCATGTACCGATCCGATACCATTTTCTTAAACAATATCTAGTTGTGCCCGCTATCTTTGCTTAACGCAGCAAATCGGAAATCAATTCTTCTCAGAATGCAAACACAGGAAGTTGTGCTGTTGCCATAAGCAACCACTGTTTAGAGCAGCGAAGAAGTGAAAAACAGGGTTATTTATTAGAAATAAAACTAAATAAGATGCTAAATGAATTAATTTAAAGCATACCTTTCTCATTCGGCACTGTTTCTATTTTCGAGACGAATGCTAAACTATTAGACTATTTATTATGTAAGCTTTGTACTTCACTCGCATTATCGACATCATTCTTCACGTAACAGCACAGTCACAGGACGGCAGTTTTATATGTTTGGTTGATTGTATTTTATTTTAATATTTAACAGCTGCGATATCAAGTAAGCAATGCAAGTATTTGTGTGCGCGCGCATGAGGCGCCGGCGCGACCACTGGAACGTTTTTTCCTAAACTGTACTTTGTAATTTATGGTTTATGGTCGTAATTTAAAAGCCAGACATAATTCATACATTTACAAAAGACATTTAAATAACGAAAACAAGCAGAATGTCTGTTTCCTTTCCTAGATTGCTGGAGTGCGCCACAATGAACCACTTTCGTTTTGTTAATCTGTAGACCTAATTATATGGTGAAATATTTCGCGTAGCCTATAGACCTAAATATTCCCTTTTGTTGTATATGTGTTATGTTAGCCTATAGTTTTATTCTGAACCGCTGCATGTGCATGATGTGGCGTTGTGTAAACTCCTATTACACATCCTGTAATTTTCGCTGGTTTCAAAACGCACAACAAGCTGCATATTAGCCTACTTGACATTCATTTTCACTTAAATGTAGGCCTAATGGTGACACATATCATCGGAAAAACTAATGCCAGGGCATTGCCATTGTAACTTACCTAACCTATGATGACATGACAGCTGAGCTGAGCGCGTCAGCGCGGGCATATCTCACTTTAGAGCGTCAGCGCGGGCATTTCACTCACGTTGGATGCGTCAGCGTCACATTTGCATAGGCTGTACTATTTGAATTCGTGATTGGTTGACTGCCAAAGCAAAATATTAAATAGAACGAAAAAATAACGTTATTAACCGGTTAATGGCCATTTCAAATGAGCGTTTCTGTTCAAAACGATTAAATCTGATTCAGTTTCCGTTTCTGGTTACGTTCCGGTCAAAATTTAGTTCGTTTTCGCTCCTTGAACCGGTTCAGAGCCCTGCACCCAGGTATCGGATTAGTACTCGTTTCGGCCGATACCCTGAGCTCAGGTATCGGAATCGGTATCGGGAATGGAAAAGGGGTATCGGAACATCTCTAATTGAAAAGTGCTTGAATTTCAGAGTCTTGTATAACTTGTTCAGTCATAGCATCAATATTTCTCCTAGTTTCCACATCAGCGCTGTTTGATCTGATACCTGTAGTTTATAACACTTAAATGCTTCCCACTAGATCTCGCTGTGATTTTATTAATTCTGTGGCGAATTCTACACTTTCTCATTGGATCTCCCAGTGCTAGTAACAGTGTCATGTGATCTAGATCAGTGTGCAAGAACCTTCTGAGCTCACGTTGCGTTGCGTTGTTTGTTTTTGTCCGGTCCGTGCATTGCAGCTAAAACGAGTTGCGCGGTTCCGTTCTGCTTTCGTTTCGTTTGCCATTTGATGTTTCTCGTATGCATTATGTCCAACAGAAATGGCAGCTCTTGGGCATAAGTTGGGCAACCTAGTGCGAACTCTAACAAACTTTAGTCGCACCGGCAGGAAAAAAGGTTGCAAAATGCCACCATTCAGTTGCAGGAGCCCTGATAATATGCTGATTTGCTGCTCAAGAAACATGACTTTTGTAACATAATAAATGTCTTTACTGTTACTTTTGATCAATTTAATGCACTTTTAATAAATAAAACTATTAATTTCTTATGAAATGAGTTTATTGATTCAGTTGAATGAAGGAACTTACAGGTTGTAGTTTATACAGTGAATGCTGAGGTCAATGAACCACATTCAGACAGTGTCCTTATTGTCCAGATGAAAACAAGTTAGTTGATATGCATCCGTACAGTCATTAGTCCAGCTGCAGGAGGTCCAGTGTGGGTCCAGTACAGGACGTGACCAGCCTCTCAAAGCACACCAGGGTGACGGGCGTAAATAAAGGCTTGTTTCCAGTGACGTGTTTGGCACGGGCCGATGATGGCAGGCCTGAAGCATTAGGGAACACTGGCGTCAGCAGTACAGTAAAGATTAAGGCTGATATTTGTTGATATGAAGAATATATTACAGGGCATCGGACTGTGACCAAATTTTGCGAATTTTGTTAGAGGTCGCACTGGTGCCCAGCTGATTTATTCTGAATGAAACCTGCGCAGCACGGACAGTTTATCAGCTTGGCTCACTGTAGCCCCTTACTGAATATTTTAAGAGCACAAGCTGAAAAAATGGGTTAATTTGTCATGTTTTGTCACACACAGCCAAGCACGTTACCCCAAGGGACCGTCAACATGAACCTGTGCACTGACGTGATCGACGCCGAGCCCAGGACGGGACAGAAGAACGCGCTCTGCATCGTCACCCCCGAGCAGGAGTACTACATCAGAGGAGACAACAAGGAGATCATCAACGGGTGAGTGGCGTGTTCAGGGTGTCCGTCTCACCCGCCGATGGGACACACTATGAGCGTGACCTCTTCTGTCTTTCACCAGATGGACTGAACAGCTAGTGGTTTATCCCCGAACCAACAAGCAAAATCAGAAGAAGAAGCGCAAAGTGGAGCCAGCAACCTCACAGGTACGACCGGGGCCTTCAGCCTTCATGAAATGTTTTATTTATTTTATTTTTAGTTCCAAATTCAATGTTTTCCTGGATTCCTATTAGACATCTTTTTTTAATAATCAAAAAGAATGTCTAATCAATGTAATTAATGCAACTTAAATAATTTATTACATTTTCAACAATAATATGGCCTTATGAAATGTTATTTTTTCGGAAATTTTCTGTTTTAATTTTTCGATCACGTATTTTAGTATTCTTCATAAATCTGGTATCATTTGAAAGCTTAACTCAGAATTCATCCTGTGAAATTGCGTTACCATGGAAATGGTATTTTAAATTCTTTTAGTGGGCTCCTCCCTCTAGTGGGCGGAGTCATGTTTCATATTAAAACATTTATTTGAACTACTTTTATAGTCAACTTTTCTAATCTTGAAAAAACGCATATCGTCAGAAAGGTCTCGAGCTTCCATATTTGTTTTGTAATAGAAGTGATATTTGGACAGAAATGTATTAATTTGTTACAGAAGAATGCATCAAAACAATTGTCAATGTCACCCGGTGGCTAATTTTGGTACAACGCCTAAACAAAATCCATGGGGACTTCAATTTTTGTGATATCAACTTCAAATTTGGAACACACTTTAAAAATAAAAATTAGTACAGTACATTTGATTAGTAAATTTAAACTTCTTTAACTTTTTTATACTTTTATTTTTTATTGAACTGCATTCACTTATCAACAATCTGAAGTGAAATTCTTCAAAACAAGACCAAACTTATGTCTATATTCCAAAGTATTCTTGAATTACTACAATTTAAGTTTGGATAGTGCATTTTCATGTCTTTGCTCAAAAAGGGAGTGACAGTGAAGGGGTTAATGGTTTAATAAAAGTTTAATAATGAAAAAGTATGTCTAATCAATAGAATTAATTCAGGTTTAATGATTTATTAAAATTCAAACAATAATAGTGCCCTATAAAGTGTTAATTTTCAGAAATTCTGTTTGGTTTGTTGTGATTTTTCTTCAAATGAATGAAATTAATGCATAAAACTTAAAGGTGCCATAGAACGCTTTTTCACAAGTCTAAGGTGTCCCCTGAATGTGTCTGTGAAGTTTCAGCTCAAAATACCCCATAGATTTTTTTTCATTCAGTTTTTTAACTGCCTATTTTGGGGCATCATTAAATATGTGCCGATTCAGCGTGCGTCCCCTTTAAATTTCCGCGCTCCCCGCCCCCAGCTCGCAACTCTATAATACATTGCATAAACAAAGTTCACACAGCTAATATAACCCTCAAAATGGATCTTTACAAAGTGTAAAGATGAATTAAAATATTAATGTTCCTGACTGTTGCGTCACAGTCGGTGTTATGTTGAGATTCGCCTGTTCTTCAGAGGTTTTTAAACAAATGAGATTTATATAAGAAGGAGGAAACAATGGTGTTTGAGACTCACTATCATTTCCATGTACAGAATTCGAATTATTTAACTATGCCGAGGTAAATTTAATTTTCAATTCTAGGGCACCTTTAAACAATTTAATAAATCATTTAAAATCATGAAATTTGAATAAGTCCTTTCATTTTTGGTAAAACAAAGTGAACAGAAGTTTGTTTAAATTTAAACTGACTAAAATATATTGAAATTGTTTTAATAAAAAAAAAGTTTTGTTTACCATTATTATTACTTTAAGTACATTTTGCGGTTTCTTTTGATTTCTTTTTGATTTATTCAAATTATGCCAAATTCCATGACATTCCACATCATCCTCCAAATTCCATTTTTATGACTGGATTCTGTGATTCTGATGCGTTTTCTGCACAGTAGAAATCATAGAGCAATCATGAGAAATCATATAGTTGTAAAATTGCATTTTATAGAGGACTATTATTATCACTACAATTTTAATACACTTAAATTGTTAATGATTTTCCTTGCTTATTACTATTATTTATTATATTATCTAATGCTCACTTAAAGTCGTCACGAAAGGGAAGTTGCACTCGTCTTTTCTTCTCTATTGTGTCGTATATCGAGTGAAACGCTTCTCAAACAAGAACAAATGTAGGGCGGGGCTTGATTTTGTCTGTGGGGAATTGATTGGATGGTTGTGGTTTGCTATTGGTGGATCTCATGTGAGTGACAGGTTGCCCCGCCCTCATCATCAGAGAAGAGATGAAGCTGCAAGAGGGAGGAGAAGATATATGATATATAACAATAATGATGTGCACGGATAAATCATACAGCAATATTCCATAAAAATAAGACTTAAACTGCTGTGTAATGAAACGATGATGTATGTTATACGTTCGATCGCAGGAACCAGGCCCAGCGAAGGTCGCGGTGACCGGCTCGGGCATCCCTGAAGCGGAGAAGACGCCAGACTCCAGTTCCATCATATGGCAAGAGGAGCTGCAAAACAGAGAGGCGGACGTTTCCCAGACATGGACCGCCAGCGACATGCCACCTCTCGGCTCACCACTGCCCTCTGCAGGTGCGGGAGAATCCACATACACATCTATCTTTCTAAAAACCCACATTTGCACCATGAAGTTTGACGATTTTCCCATTGCACTCTACAGGTGAGGGATCGATGGCGAGCCGGTGCTCCGATCAGAGCTCGGTGAACGGTGACGAAGTGGAGCGGAGCGGGCTCTCCTTCCACTCGGCGGTTTCCCAGCCCTCTCACGACCCGCTGTCGCCCACAGGCAGCTCGTCCAGCCGGCACAGCGCAGAGATGGGAGGCGTCCCGCGCTGCCTGTCTCCTGCTCCCAGCGACCCCTTCCCATCTGGCAGCAGCCTACTGTCCAACGGTTCCCACATTAGCGGCTCCATGAGTTCTCTGGACTCGGATGCCAGCGGCAGCACCGTCACCAGCACCGACAGCCACCCGGCCGAACCGATGGGACGCCCGCACCGCGCTCTGCCCCGCCGCGGCGACGCCGCCGACCCTCGCAAGCCGGAGAAACGCAGCCGCCTCCGCAGTCCGGAAAGACAGGACAAAGAGTCTGTGTTCAGCCCGGAGAGAAGGTGAGCGCAGGCCATTCTCTCTGCCTCTCCTTTTAAAGGCATGCTGGTTACGCTCCGGAGAGCTGCGTGATAAAACCACATGCGCCTTATTAGGCCAAAAAGTGTTTTGCAACATGCTTTTGACGTGGAATAATGGAGATTACGGGGATCATTATATCATTAATGTTGGTGGTAAACACCTTCAGTAAACATCATCGCTGCTTTGTGTTTGTTTTCTCGTTATACTCTCCAAAGGAACAACATAAAATACAGATTTATTACTGTTTTTACTGTATTTTTAGCAAATAAATACAGCCTTGATGAGCATAAGAGACTTCTTTCAGAAACCTCTAAAAATCGTACAAAAGTTACTGAGCCAAACTTCTGAACGAATATTATACATAATGATAATATAATTATTATTATTATATTATTTGATATATATTTTGTTTATTTTGTATTAATAATTCTCCTTTGAAGTAAATATTAACAAATTAAATCAAAATGGCTCCAGTATTAAATTTACTAGTTTAAAAATCACCATTAACAGGACAGTGAAATAAACAGTGCTTGATGGAATCAAGCAAACAAAAGTAAAAATGTACAATATAACTACAACTTTTCCACCCCAACTTATGTAATAAATTCAAATTATAATAAGCAAACAACTAAATTACTTAACATAAGTTACAGTTGTAAAAAAGGGTCCATGTTTTATTAAATGCATCTACTTTTCCTCTAATTGACTATATCAGTTTTTCCAAAGCAAGACATTTCTTTGATCCACTAAAAAGGAGGAAGGTATTTTTCCATGTTAAATCACTGATACATCTAGCCTGTGTCAAACTGAAATCTATCGGCTTACATTTACAGCTAAATGAACAGGGTAAATCCTGCTTTCCTTTTTTTAAGGCGCTCCCATCAGCCCTTTGAGGTCAGAGTGTCTCAAACGGCATCATCTCTGACGTACTTCTTAAGACAGCTCACTTTTTCCCAACAATCAGACGGATCATAGATGAGCAGCGCTGAAGAATTCATACAGAAAGAACGGAACGCTCTCTACTCTGGTTTAATTTGGGTTTATGGGAATTGTGCCACTTTGTACCCAGTAGCCAATGAGGCTGTGAGCAGTCATGTGACAGAAATACCTCACTGACTGGCTTTCTTGTTTCCTTTTAAGGAGGCCTGACAATGTGGTGCATATCCCAAATAAGGGCAAAATTTGAAAAAAGTCATTTAATATTTTCAGACATTGTTTTGTGAACTGAATTCCTGTCTGTAGTTCGGAAAATGTTTGCATATGTTGGGGTCATCACGACAAGGAGGCGCATTTAACCTCTTCCTGAGGAATATATAATTTTATATACATAATTATATACATTACCATTAAAATTAATACTACTTTTCAGCAAGGATGCATTAAACTGATCAAAAGTGACATTAAAAACATTTATAATGATAAAAAGTATTTCCATTTCAAATAAATGCTGTTATTTTGAACTTTCTATTCATCAAAAAAATCCTAAAAGAAATAAAATGCATCACAGTTTCCACAGAAATCTGAAGCAGCACAACTGTTTAACATTGATGATAATCAGAAATATTTTTTAAGCAGCAAATCATCATATTAGAATGATTTCTGAAGGATCATGTGACACTGAAGACTGGAGTAATGATGCTGAAAATTCAGCTTTGATCACAGGAATAAATTACACTTTACTATATATTCACATAGAAAACAGCTATTTTACATTCTAATAATATTTTGTGATTTTTACTGTATTTTTAATTAAATAAATTTAGCTTTGATCACAGAAATAAATTACACTTTACTATATATTCACATAGAAAACAGCTATTTTACATTCTAATAATATTTTGTGATTTTTACTGTATTTTTAATTAAATAAATTTAGCTTTGATCACAGAAATAAATTACACTTTACTATATATTCACATAGAAAACAGCTGTTTTACATTCTAATAATATTTAGTGATTTTTACTGGATTTTTAATTAAATAAATTTAGCTTTGATCACAGAAATAACTTTATTATATTCACTAGAAAACAGCTTTTTACTTCTATATATTTTGTGATTTTTACTGTATTTTTAATTAAATAAATTTAGCTTTGATCACAGGAAAAAATTACACTTTACTATATATTCACATAGAAAACAGCTGTTTTACATTCTAATAATATTTAGTGATTTTTACTGTATTTTTAATTAAATAAATGTAGCTTTGATCACAGAAATAAATTACACTTTACTATATATTCACATAGAAAACAGCTGTTTTACATTACAATAATATTTTAAAATTTTTACTGTAGGGTATAATTGTAAAATGTATTATATTTTCATAATAATATTACATAAGATTACAGCCATTTTTACTTAAAGTAAAAATCAACGTATACTAACAAATTAAATTAAAATAATGCCATGTAGTATTTCTCAGTTTACTAAACATTGCTTTAAATTTTTCAGGTAATTATTACCAGCAATAGGGCAATAAAGTAAACAATGCTTGAAGGTTTTAAATGCAATAAAAATTAAGTATTTAAGTACAATAAAGTTTTTCTAATAATATATTACATATGAGATATTTATTGACTGAACAGCAGGCCTGTAATTAAAAATTAGCTGTGCTGAATTTATATTGAGAAACACATTTTTGGTTGCATTCATTGAAAACATAACAAACAGTGTTCATATTAGCCGCATTAAGATCGCTCTTCACAGCGCATGTGCTCGAATACCCACATGAGCATTCAGACAGCATGTGAGATCTATAAGTGAAGGAACCGCTTTGAATTTCAACACAAATTAAGCCGGAAACTGCAAAATCTATACTTGAAGCTTTTGTCTCTGTTAAGATCTCTTCCTGTTTCTGCATTCTCAGTGGCCGCTCGAATGTGATCGAGAAGCTGGAGGCGTTGGAGCTGGAGCACGCTGAGCGGATGGAGGTGGAGGAGACGAGCCGCGGTGGAGTCAGACAGGGCCGCAGTGAAATGAGACGCTTCCAGAGGGAGGTAATGAATGCTCACCGATGCCCCCGGAGTTCATCCTCACCGACACTGATGGGTTTACCCTCACGCCAGCTCTTACAGAGTCACGAAATCCCGGTTTCAGCTGCGGTTAGGGGACGTTTTAGGGGTGTGACGGTACACTTATCTCATGAGAAGAGACGATACACAATATTGGGTTGACAAGATGATATTTTAACACTATTTTTTTTTTTAAGAAATCTTCAATGATGAAATTTATTACTGGATAATAGTATTTATGCTTTAACTAATCTAGGGCTGTCACCGATGATTATTTTGTTAATCAAGTAATCGATCGATTATTTTGACGATTAATCGAGTAATTTTATATTTTTTGTTGTTATTAAAATAGACCTAATAGAACAATAGCCTTTAAAATTGACTTAAAATACATATATAATAACAATGAGAGAATAATGAAAGCAAGTGGTTTCATTGAACAACACTGTTAAAATACATAATGTATTGTACATTATATAAACAATCAATTTATGTACGTAATGTACAATACAGTCCAAAAGTTTGGAACCACTAAGATTTTTAATGTTTTTAAAAGAAGTTTCGTCTGCTCACCAAGGCTACATTTATTTAATTAAAAATACAGTAAAAAAACAGTAATATTGTGAAATATTATTACAATTTAAAATAACTGTGTACTATTTAAATATATTTGACAAAGTAATTTATTCCTGTGATGCAAAGCTGAATTTTCAGCATCGTTACTCCAGTCTTCAGTGTCACATGATCCTTCAGAAATCATTCTAATATGCTGATCTGCTGCTCAATAAACATTTATGATTATTATCAATGTTGAAAACAGTTGTGTACTTTTTTTTTCAGGATTCCTTGATGAATAGAAAGTTCAAAAGAACAGCATTTATCTGAAATACAAAGCTTCTGTAGCATTATACACTACCGTTCAAAAGTTTGGGGTCAGTAAGAATTTTTATTTTTATTTTTTTGAAAAGAAATTAAAGAAATGAATACTTTTATTCAGCAAGGATGCATTAAATCAATCAAAAGTGGCAGTAAAGACATTTATAATGTTACAAAAGATTAGATTTCAGATAAACACTGTTCTTTTGAACTTTCTATTCATCAAATAATCCTGAAAAAAAATATTGTACACAAATATTTTGTACAATTGTACACATTAAATGTTTCTTGAGCAGCAGATCAGCATATTAGAATGATTTCTGAAGGATCATGTGACACTGAAGACTGGAGTAATGATGCTGAAAATTCAGCTTTGCCATCACAGGAATAAATTACTTTGTGAAATATATTCAAATAGAAAACAGTTATTTTAAATTGTAATAATATTTCACAATATTACTGTTTTTACTGTATTTTTAATTAAATAAATGTAGCCTTGGTGAGCAGACGAAACTTCTTTTAAAAACATTAAAAATCTTAGTGGTTCCAAACTTTTGGACTGTACTGTATTATCACAACAGCCTGCAGAGGGCGCCAGCAACATGTGATTGTTGTTACACTTTACAGCATGATCAAATCCTTGTTTAATATCGGCTAAATAACATTTAATTCAAATGATATTTGGTCTCTTCTTTGTGAAAGTAATTTCTTGAACAAGAACATGTGGGACATCAGAACATGCAAACTAAGAGAGAGGGATTTGTGTTGGCGTAGGTTTATAAATGGTTTGCGTTACAAATCTGGTGAAATGTCACACTCGCAGCTTATGCAAACACAAAGCACGTCAGACTTTGTGTGCATTCCCAAATGCACGTTATTGGAATTATTATGTGGTAAAAGACAGAACAATATAATGCAAACACTGTAAAAGTTTTTGTCAACCTCAACCTGATTTCACGAGACAGCTTTTCTTCTCCTCAATGAGTAATATAGTCACATTTTAATATTGCATGCTTTATATTTATATATAAAGCATGCAATATTATATATAATATATCATTAGGTCATTTCAGCTCACATTTATTTTATTTCAAGGGGAAAAAAAGTTTAATGGTTTTAGGTTTACTTTAAGGTTAACTATAATAACCCTGAAATGAACTCGCTGTTGCATCTTTAATAACTTTTGAGGCTTATTTTGCAGTTTTTTTTTAAATAAGCAGTGTTTTTAGAATCACACGAGACTCTGGGTTTGTGAAAGATAACATATGTGACGCAGAAACTCTTATAAAACAAAAACAAACACTCACTTGTGATCCATGAACGTGTGTCTTTCACTTCCTGTATGTGATCTTACAGCGTCTGTCATAGGAAATCAACACATGCGGTCATGAATAATTAAGCGAGGCGTCTTCTCATAGGATAAGGACATGCAGTCTCATGAATAATTATGAGACACTGATGAGTCATCGATGTACTATAGGTGTAAGAAAACGTCAGATCGTGTGATGTTGAGTCAGTGACTAACTTAAACCTGGCAGATGAAAATAAGCTCAAAATGAACCAGTTTTCTCCTACAGTTAAAACTAACAGATACTAACATTGTCTTCTGTGATGTGCAACACACATACCTCTGTTAAATGTTTATAACCCAACACAAAAGATGACCTAATGACTTTTTGTTTAAGAAAACGTTCTGCTGTTTTTCGGCTCTTGCACGCATGACCTTTTGTCTCAATTCATTTCCAGTTTCCATTATGTTCTTGGATTCCCTTGACAGTTTTTTCCTTTTCTTAGTCTTGAGCCTCAGGCCAAATAAACTAGCTTTGACAAAAACAAATAGTCACCATTTTTAAGTGCCTCTGTCTTCATGTCTGGCTCTTTGTTTTAGTTTTAATCCCTTCCCTCAAAGAATTATTTCTGCTCATCCAGACTTATACACACAAAAACTAGTGCTAGTAAAAGCTCACCTTCCCTTTTGTTCCTGTTTCCACTTATGCAGGTTCAGTGCAACGTTTAGTGGTTTCTCAACAATGTGAACGATAGAGATTTTGATCAAGGCTCTTGTTTTTATGGCGTTCTTTAGCGATAGTATCTGCGTCTGTGTGATCGGTGAAGCAGCACAAACACCATTTGTTTCTCCGGCCAAACTGCTCTGAAAAAATAACAAGGATTATTGTTGCGAGCAAAAGCATTTGACAGTGTAACACAAGGCTCAAGCTGAATCTAAAATGAGGCTGAGAGCTCCTCAAGCCCAAGTTTGTTATTGTTTTCGCTGCTTTCAAGGTCAGTCCAGGGTTTTGATGTGATATAGGCATTTTCTGCCTCATTCTGAGGGCAATTGAAGAGCTGTTTATGAAGCTTCTCTGTTGTGGAGGTCAGTGATCCACAGACTGTCTGTCAAATATTGTTCTAGAGCATATGGACATAATCACGCATCTATATCCAGGCAAGCTGCTCAGATATGAGGCGAAACATCTTCAGCGAATGGATAAACAAGTCCACACCCTTGAATAAAACTATGCTTTCAACATTTGGCGTGACTTTAATAAATAATACAGTTTTTACTGGGGTATTCTGAAGGGATGCATATATCAGTGCCATATCATTATCTGTTAACATTAGACATATAACATAAGATAAATATTGAACATTTTATTGTGCATGCATGTTTCTATGGAGGATTGTTTCTGCCATGGAATAAAAAAATAAAAGATTATTCTTTATACTTTTTTTCTCGCAATTCTGACATTTTCGCGCAATTACGGGTTTATATATCAAAATTCTGACTTTTCACATTGAAACTCGAAATTGTGTGTTATGAAGTCAGAATTGCATGATATAAAATCACAATACTGACTTTTTTTAGTTTATATCTTGCAATTCTGTGAAAAAATTCAGAATCACGCAATTCTGACTTTATTAATCTGCAATTGCGAGTTTATATTTCACAATTGTGAGGGGAAAAAAGTCTGAATTATGAGATAAAAAGTCGCAATTACCTTTTTTTAAATTTTTTTATTCAGTGACAAACGAGCTTTCATATGTTCCCTTATTTTCATATTTAGATTGTTTTTATCATCATTTATGCTCACTTTAAGTTAACCTGTGAAACACTAATTTATTAACTTAAATGTCATCTTTTGTAAAATATCTTTTATTATGCGTTTTATTTTTAAACGCATTAATACAGATGTAGACTACTGTTCAATTTCAAAAGTTTAGGGTCATTACAATTTTTTTTTTTAAAGAAATTATTATTTTTATTCATTACTATTTTTATTCATTAAGGATGCATTAAATTGATCAAAAGTGACAGTATTAACATTTAGAATGTTAGAAAAGATTCTATTTCAAATTAATACTGTTCTTTTGAACTTTCTATTCATCAAAGAATCCTGGAAAATAAAAATGTGTGACAGTTTCCACAAAAATTTGAAACTCATTTTAGCATTGATAATAATCAATGTTTTTTGAGCATCAAATCATCATATTAGAATGATTTCTGAAGGATCATGTGACACTGAAGACTGGAGTAATGATGCTGAAAATTCAAATTTGATCACAGGAATAAATTACACTTTACTATATATTCACATAGAAAACAGCTGTTCTACATTTTAATAAAATTTCACAATTTTTACTGTATTTTTGTTCGAATAAATGAAGCCTTGGTGAGCAGAAGAGACATTTACTAGTTAGTGATGTTGCCTTTGCCTAAAACCTCTCAAAGTGTGAACCTGCTGTTTCTTTCTTGTCGTTCAGGAGCAGAAGATGGACCCGGCGCAGGGTTTAGACTTCCATCACTCCACCCTGCCTCCTCTGAGAAGAGCCAAATCACTGGACCGCAGGACCACCGAATCAGTCATGACCGTAAGCCAAACCTTCTCACAGCTTCATTCAGCAGAGAATGCTGGACGTTTGAAAGTGTGTCCTGCCACTTCCAAGACGTTTTCAGAAGGGAGTGTTTCAGTCAGAGAACATTGTGTGCGAGGTGAACCGCTTCCAAATCCTCACAATGGCTCTGTTGTTCGCTGAGGTTCAAAGGTTAAAGAGAGCAGCAGCAGGATTTGGCATGTTTTGAAGCAAAAGATGGACTACTGTTTTGGAATATTTTAGTCAGCATGATATAAAGAACATCTCAATTTACAGAGACTTCACTGTCAGATGGAGATCAGTACTGTCCAAAACTCACTCATTGGTACTTTTTTATGTATTGTACAGGCCACAAACACCTATTTATTTAAAAAGCATTGACAGACTTGTATTATTTCTTATAAAAAAAATTAGCAAAACTGCTTTAAAATTGAAGCTTTTGTCAAAAGACCAATATGCAATGTGTGTCGAGACAAAAAGTAAAAAATCAGATAATTTGACCATTTTTTGACAAGGTAACGTTAGTTGAGGTTGTAAAATGTCGTCATGTGCAGTGATAATTTCGTTGACAAATAATTTTGTCAACAAAAAAGTTTATCATGCATTTGCACGTTTTGCCAATTTAAACAAAGCAATTTTATATATATATATATTTTATATTTTAATATAGCTGCAAGCAGCGATGATGGGCCCAAACCCTGGTAAATGTAAAAGAATTATATCAAGATATGAGACTCCTTCTGTTTCCCTTTTTGTGATTATTTAATCGCTTGCCGTGGCAACACCATTTGAGAACCAATATCTGTTCACAATTTAACATATATGTCTTGCCACCATGTTCTTAAAGTTTGGTGTGAATCGTATGAATCCTGTAGGAGGAGTAGTTAAAAATTAAAAGCCTGATTATTAGAAAAAATCACATTAAAACAAAAATATCTGACTTCCTGTTGGTTGGAGCTAATGACTGTAAAATAGAAAGTTGTCCGGCTCAATGAGAACAATATATGTACCAAGTTTGGTGATTGTAGGTAAAACTAACCCCCCCCCACACACACACACACACACACACACACACACTTTTGTCAAAATGTGCTGCTAAAGAGGCCCTCCTCCCAATCTAGGGTTTTGCCCATGTCTACTGGCTGTCATCTCTGACGTGTGTCGAGTTTCATGCAATTTGAAGCATGCTAAGAGTCTCCAAAGCATCCAAACAGAATATTAAAGATTGATGCGTTGACATGGCAACAGTTTAAGATATCAAAATTCTTTTCACAGGTCTACATTCGCCATGTCTTGACATTATTCTGAAGCAAATCGGATAAAAATAAGAAGGCGATCTCAACATTTTGAAAGTGACACACTTCTTGTTGCCAGTTGGTGACACAAAAGAGAACTTTTGTGCTTGAAAGGATAAATGCACACAAAAAATGTCAAACTGCCCATTTTGGCGTGTAATCATTTAAACAGACAATCGCAGTTGGATCAGTGAATTAGTTCTTAAAGTGACAGTAGCCTAATAAACCTGCTGCTGTCTGTCATTAATGATAATTCAAACAACAAAAGATAAAGAGAAAATCACTCACTGCTGTCAACTGAGTAACTTTAGTTGCTTTAATAAGGGTTAATACAAGGAAGGCACTGTTATTTTACATTTAACATTAATGCATTATAGTAACATTAACTAACAATGAGCAATATATTTTTACAGCATTTATTAGCCTTTGTTAAAAGTATTCGTTAGTTCACTTTGTGTTAACAAGAACTATATAAACATTAAAAAAAAAAAAAAAAAACGTAAAAATGAAAATGAAAAATATCAAAATAAACTCAAAATAATAATAATAAAAACTATAATGGTATCTCAGTGATACTAAAATAACAGGTGCACATGCTTTAAACTACATTAAATACAAGCTTCCTTTATCATGGACACATTCACATGTCGTTGACCCTTAAACCTTAGTTTTTCTAATGGATGATGTGCACTGGTGTCTCTACCCACACTAATCCTGATCGCCCTCTTGTTTCTCTGTGGTATTTGTGCACTTTATTGTTGTAAGACCGTGGATGTCCTGTTCCTCCCCTGTTGCTGCGGGGTGTAGCGCTCTCCTCTCTCCTGCGCAGGTCATCCTCACCTCCTCCCTGCATCCACTGCTGTCCTCTCGCCTCCCATGTGTTCCTGTGTGAGTGTGTGTGAGTCAGAGGCCTTTCCATCTACTTTATTTCACTGTAGCCTGAATACGTTTTGCATTTCAGAACTCTTGAGGCCCTGATATACTCACGGCGAAGTTCTTTTTCATTCTTCGCTTAGGGGTAAAAAGAAGCTCGAAATTCATTTTACACGTAAATATGTGCTGCAGCTTTCCTCTCAATAACAAAATAAACACACAACATAAAATGAGAAAACAGCAGTTCAGAAACCATCTGATCATAGTGATGTGGATGTTTGCAGCAGCTCTGCAATTCAGACTCTAGTCACGTTTATTAATACAGCACTTTATACAATAGATTGCTTTCTTACAGTACTAAACATGAAAATCAGTGTCCGAGTATCTTTCAATAAGAATTACAGCTTCAGTTTCTACTATAAAGCATATCTCCATTGTGTTCATGTTTTTACTTGCATCTGAACAGAAGAAATTAATCTTAAAGAAGGCGGAGCCTCAGAGCCACACCCACCTATTACATCATCACCACAGACCAATGGTAGTTTTGAGGTGTTTACCAGCCAGAACGAACTTTTCTGGAAAGCTGTTTCGTAATAAATGCAAATCGAGCTTTGTTTTGGCCTAATTTTGTTCAAAATGATGTTCTTCAATTTCGCTCTAAGTATGTCAGGGCCTTTATCCAGGGGTGCAAAACGTACTTGAGAATAATTTTCATGTTGCGATAATTGCTGAAGCTTTTATCACAGTATACTGTATTATCACAATATTGAAATAAGATGCAAAAAAAGTGTTGCCATACTATAACAGGTTTAAGAACTATTTTTCTTATAACAAAAAGAACGCTGAACATTTAAATACAATAACGCAGTACACAAATTATAAAGTAAAATGTTTCAAACAGATTAAAATGCAAAAGAATTATAAATAACAGGTAACATTTTACAATAAGGTCTCATTATTTAATGTTAGTTAATGGATTAACTAAGATTAAAAATGAGCGATAGCTACATTAGTTACAGAAGTTATTATTTTCTGTTAATGTTAGTTAAAAAATAGTTGTTAGCATTGTTAGTTTTAGCTCAGTTCCATTAAATAATAGTTACAACTTTTGATTTTAGTAATGTTATTAAACTTTAACTAAGAAATTAACATTAACTAAAAGTAATAAATGCTTTATAAGTATTTTTCATTGTCAGTTTGATAATAATAATTTAACATGTTAACGAATGAAGCCTTATTTCACTAAGTGTTACTAAACAATAACAAATAATCAGAACATTTTCCATCATTATAGCATGTTGTAGTCCAGATTAAAATTTAAAAATGTTTAAGTTTGAAAATAACCTGTTAAGTCTTTAAGTATTAAGTATTTGGTGCTGTGATGAACAACATTGCGAATACAAAAAAGTCTATTTCAAGTATTTTAAATACGCTTTCCGGGGTAACCGCTGCATTTCTGCTGTTCCATCAGCGCATCTCCTTCACTCGTTTCGCCATGTGCTTCTCAGGCACGTTGGGCTTGTTTACATCTGGGCGCGTGTCCTTTCGACGCAGCATACAGCGGTGTTGTGCATTTTATATGGTTGATGGGGAAAGTATTCTTAAAATGTATTATAAAAATGTGAATAATTCGTAATAATTATTCACGGTATTTTGAAGTGCCCATGATAACAATATTGTGCATATTCATTATCGTGATATATAGTATTACCGAATATCAGCACATGTCTACTTGAGAATAATACTTAAAAGCACAATATGTACAATTTTTGGATTAAAATATCCAATAAACACTAGAACAGTGCTATATATTTCGCTTCCGGAACATTTGTTGCACTCTGTTGTTCAGCTAGGCTAAATAACACCGTAATTAGGGAGAAGTACATGTATTCCATTTAAATTGCACTTGAGTAAAGTGCAAATGCCCCCAAATAATACTTAAATATAGTAATCAAGTAAAATAATTCAAGTATTGTACACTCCTGCTCTTTTCAGTGTGTGTATGGCGCGTTTGTTTGAGAGTGTGTGTGTGTGTTTGTTGCTCCATCCAGCACTCTTAACACCCTGTTTTCCCTGGACGCAATACACAAATGCCTGTGGTGTTGTTCCTTTTGTGTGGAGCACTTGAGTTCTTCAAGAGAATCAGACCTGGCATGTGGAGTGTGTTTTCCACCTCACCGTCATGGGCTGTGAGGTCAAGTAGTCCAGAAAAACACCTTGACTTGCATCTTTTTCTATCACCCAAGAGTGTAAAAGAACCAAAGTGCTTTGTGTTTGTGTTTGTTGCTGTAATGTCTGAAAGCGAGGTGAGCTCTTGGACTCCTGTGGGTAGGTTTTGGATGGCGTGTGAAAGCTCGTTGTAGTTTCAGTACTTCACGCCGCACACCTGATATTTGCTCTGCTCCTCATGCATGGAGACCTGTGTGATCTCACTTCATATGACACGAATAGCTCGACTGTTCCTCTGTTTATATTCATGACTGCTTCCCTTTTGGATTACAGCCAGACCTGCTGAACTTCAAGAAAGGTTGGATGGTGAAACTTGATGAACAAGGCCAGGTAAGCTTTTGTTTCTTTGTAAACAATAAACAAAAAGGATCTCTCAGCGATTGTATCTCATAGATGTGTAGTGTTGAGAAATGAAATGATGAATCTGAAACTGCTGGGTGATAAATTGAGTATTCTCACAATGATTTTACCTGTGAGATATAATTATATTTAAAAACAATATTATTAATTGTTTAAAAGCAACATTGCAAATATTACTGCTTTTTTTTTTTTTTGATAACATTTCCTAAAAACATTAGCCTGGATGCCAGCCGAACTTAGCCCCGCCCACAACATTTCTAGGTCGGGAAGTTCAGTCTGGACTCGATCCGTAGAGGAGTAATTATGCCCGAACAGAAACTGTTCGGACCAATCACATTGTCAGGGCGATGATTGACAGATTATCACCAGAAACGTAATCAGCCACGTCATCAAAGAGCGCTTGGGTTAGTTTACAACAATGATGGCTGTTGTTGAAGAACTGAGATGTGTAGATTCCGCCATTGCGTCCGTTATAGAAGATATCGACAGCGCATTAATTGGCAAGTACTCCGTGTATACATAAATTCTTTTACAACACCGGCAAAGATTGTTTATGCTCATCTTCTACTAGTTCCAGCATGTGTGCAGTTGAGTTCTGTTGACAACTATGCGTCGCGCAGAACTAAGTGATGCGTCGCGTCACTAACTCTGTAGCTCTGATTGGTTGTAGGTCTATCCAATTGAGGTCTTTCCTGGATCGGTTGAAATACGCCCCCATAATCAAAGCCCAATGGAGCAGTATCAGACTCATATATTATGACTAGAATTGAGTATGACCACGTCAGGCTATAAAAACATGCTTTTGACTATTTATTTTCATCTTTAGACTATTTAGTAATATTAAGATATTGTAGTATTATTAATTTTACTATTATGTATGTTATTTCTGTTTATTACCTTTTGTTGTTTTGTTATATATTATTGTTTTTTTAATTGTTTCTACTCCAATTTGTTGTTATAGTAATATAATATTATTATATTACAACATTCCATATATTATATGGAAGCTTGTTTCTGCCGCTAAATAAAAAATAAAGAAGGTAATTGCAACTTTTTCTCGCAATTCAGACTTTATATCTCGCAATTCTGACTTTATATCTCGCAACTCTGACTTTATATCTCGCAACTCTGACTTTATATCTCGCAACTCTGACTTTGTCTCGCAACTCTGACTTTATATCTCGCAATTCTGACTTTATATCTCGCAACTCTGACTTTATATCTCGCAACTCTGACTTTATATCTCGCAATTCAGACTTTGTCTCGCAACTCTGACTTTGTCTCGCAACTCTGACTTTATATCTCGCAACTCTGACTTTATATCTCGCAATTCTGACTTTATATCTCGCAACTCTGACTTTATATCTCGCAATTCTGACTTTATATCTCGCAATTCTGACTTTATATCTCGCAACTCTGACTTTATATCTCGCAATTCTGACTTTATATCTCGCAACTCTGACTTTATATCTCGCAACTCTGACTTTATATCACGCAATTCTGGCTTTATATCACGCAACTCTGACTTTATATCTCGCAACTCTGACTTTGTCTCGCAACTCTGACTTTATATCTCGCAATTCTGACTTTATATCTCGCAACTCTGACTTTATATCTCGCAACTCTGACTTTATATCTCGCAATTCAGACTTTGTCTCGCAACTCTGACTTTGTCTCGCAACTCTGACTTTGTCTCGCATATCTCGCAATTCAGACTTTGTCTCGCAACTCTGACTTTGTCTCGCAACTCTGACTTTGTCTCGCAACTCTGACTTTATATCTCGCAACTCTGACTTTATATCTCGCAACTCTGACTTTATATCTCGCAATTCAGACTTTGTCTCGCAACTCTGACTTTGTCTCTCAACTCTGACTTTATATCTCGCAATTCTGACTTTATATCTCGCAATTCTGACTTTATATCTCGCAACTCTGACTTTATATCTCGCAATTCTGACTTTATATCTCGCAACTCTGACTTTATATCTCGCAATTCTGACTTTATATCTCGCAACTCTGACTTTATATCTCGCAACTCTGACTTTATATCACGCAATTCTGGCTTTATATCACGCAATTCTGACTTTATATCTCGCAATTATGACATTATATCACGCAATTCTGACTTTGTCTCGCAACTCTGACTTTATATCTCGCAACTCTGACTTTATATCACGCAATTCTGGCTTTATATCTCGCAACTCTGACTTTATATCTCGCAACTCTGACTTTATATCTCGCAATTCAGACTTTGTCTCGCACTTTATCTGATTTGTCTCGCAACTCTGACTTTGTCTCGCAACTCTGACTTTATATCTCGCAATTCGCAATTCTGACTTTTTGTCTCGCAACTCTGACTTTATATCTCGCAACTCTGACTTTATATCTCGCAACTCTGACTTTATATCTCGCAATTCAGACTTTGTCTCGCAACTTGACTTTGTCTCTCAACTCTGACTTTATATCTCGCAATTCTGACTTTATATCTCGCAATTCTGACTTTATATCTCGCAACTCTGACTTTATATCTCGCAATTCTGACTTTATATCTCGCAACTCTGACTTTATATCTCGCAACTCTGACTTTATATCACGCAATCTGCTTTAACCGCAATCTGACTTTATATCTCGCAATTATGACTTATATCTCGCAATTCTGACTTTGTCTCGCAACTCTGACTTTGTCTCGCAATTCTGACTTTATATCTCGCAACTCTGACTTATCTCGCAACTCTGACTTTATATCTCGCACTCTGACTTTATATCACGCAATCTGACTTTATATCACGCAATCTGACTTTATATCTCGCAACTCTGACTTTATATCTCGCAATTCTGACTTTGTCTCGCAACTCTGACTTTTCTCGCAATTCTGACTTTATATCTCGCAACTCTGACTTTATATCTCGCAACTCTGACTTTATATCTCGCAACTCTGACTTTATATCTCGCAATTCAGACTTTATATCTCGCAACTCTGACTTTATATCTCGCAACTCTGACTTTATATCTCGCAACTCTGACTTTATATCTCGCAACTCTTTATATCTCGCAACTCTGACTTTATATCTCGCAATTCTGACTTTATATCTCGCAACTCTGACTTTATATCTCGCAACTCTGACTTTATATCACGCAATTCTCTTTATATCACGCAACTCTGACTTTATATCTCGCAACTCTGACTTTGTCTCGCAACTCTGACTTTATATCTCGCAATTCTGACTTTATATCTCGCAACTCTGACTTTATATCTCGCAACTCTGACTTTATATCTCGCAATTCAGACTTTGTCTCGCAACTCTGACTTTGTCTCGCAACTCTGACTTTATATCTCGCAATTCTGACTCTATATCTCGCAACTCTGACTTTATATCACGCAATTCTGACTTTATATCACGCAATTCTGACTTTATATCTCGCAACTCTGACTTTATATCTCGCAATTCAGACTTTATATCTCGCAACTCTGACTTTATATCTCGCAATTCTGACTTTATATCTCGCAACTCTGACTTTATATCTCGCAATTTATATCACGCAACTCTGACTTTATATCTCGCAACTCTGACTTTATATCTCGCAACTCTGACTTTATATCTCGCAACTCTGACTTTATATCACGCAATTCTGGCTTTAATTCACGCAACTCTTGTCTCGCAACTCTGACTTTGTCTCGCAACTCTGACTTTATATCTCTTTATATCTCGCAATTCTGACTTTATATCTCGCAACTCTGACTTTATATCTCGCAACTCTGACTTTATATCTCGCAATTCAGACTTTGTCTCGCAACTCTGACTTTGTCTCGCAACTCTGACTTTATATCTCGCAACTCTGACTTTATATCTCGCAACTCTGACTTTATATCTCGCAATTCAGACTTTATATCTGACTTTATATCTCGCAACTCTGACTTTATATCTCGCAACTCTGACTTTATATCTCGCAATTCAGACTTTGTCTCGCAACTCTGACTTTGTCTCGCAACTCTGACTTTATATCTCGCAACTCTGACTTTATATCTCGCAACTCTGACTTTATATCTCGCAATTCAGACTTTGTCTCGCAACTCTGACTTTATATCTCGCAATTCTGACTTTATATCTCGCAATTCTGACTTTATATCTCGCAACTCTGACTTTATATCTCGCAATTCTGACTTTATATCTCGCAACTCTGACTTTATATCTCGCAATTCTGACTTTATATCTCGCAACTCTGACTTTATATCTCAACTCTGACTTTATATCACGCAATCTGGCTTTATATCATGCAATTCTGACTTTATATCTCGCAATTATGACTTATATCTCGCAATTCAGACTTTGTCTCGCAACTCTGACTTTGTCTCGCAACTCTGACTTTATATCTCGCAATTCTGACTTATATCTCGCAACTCTGACTTTATATCACGCAATTCTGACTTTATATCGCAATTCTGACTTTATATCTCGCAACTCTGACTTTATATCTCGCAATTCTGACTTTATATCTCGCAACTCTGACTTTATATCTCGCAATTCTGACTTTATCTCGCAACTCTGACTTTATATCTCGCAATTCTGACTTTATATCTCGCAACTCTGACTTTATATCTCGCAACTCTGACTTTGACTCTTATATCTCGCAACTCTGAACTCTGACTTTATATCTCGCAATTCTGACTTTATATCTCGCAACTCTGACTTTATATCTCGCAACTCTGACTTTATATCTCGCAATTCAGACTTTGTCTCGCAACTCTGACTTTGTCTCGCAACTCTGACTTTATATCTCGCAATTCTGACTTTATATCTCGCAATTCTGACTTTATATCTCGCAACTCTGACTTTATATCTCGCAACTCTGACTTTATATCTCGCAATTCAGACTTTGTCTCGCAACTCTGACTTTGTCTCGCAACTCTGACTTTATATCTCGCAACTCTGACTTTATATCTCGCAACTCTGACTTTATATCTCGCAATTCAGACTTTGTCTCGCAACTCTGACTTTGTCTCTCAACTCTGACTTTATATCTCGCAATTCTGACTTTATATCTCGCAATTCTGACTTTATATCTCGCAACTCTGACTTTATATCTCGCAATTCTGACTTTATATCTCGCAACTTTATATCTCGCAATTCTGACTCGCAACTTATGTCTCGCAACTCTGACTTTATATCTCGCAACTGACTTATATCTCGCAACTCTGACTTTATATCTCGCAACTCTGACTTTATATCACGCAATTCTGGCTTTATATCACGCAATTCTGACTTTATATCTCGCAATTATGACTTATATCACGCAATTCAGACTTTGTCTCGCAACTCTGACTTTGTCTCGCAACTCTGACTTTATATCTCGCAATTCTGACTTTATATCTCGCAATTCTGACTTTATATCTCGCAACTCTGACTTTATATCTCGCAACTCTGACTTTATATCTCGCAATTCAGACTTTGTCTCGCAACTCTGACTTTGTCTCGCAACTCTGACTTTATATCTCGCAACTCTGACTTTATATCTCGCAACTCTGACTTTATATCTCGCAATTCAGACTTTGTCTCGCAACTCTGACTTTATATCTCGCAATTCTGACTTTATATCTCGCAATTCTGACTTTATATCTCGCAACTCTGACTTTATATCTCGCAATTCTGACTTTATATCTCGCAACTCTGACTTTATATCTCGCAATTCTGACTTTATATCTTGCAACTCTGACTTTATATCACGCAATTCTGGCTTTATATCATGCAATTCTGACTTTATATCTCGCAATTATGACATTATATCACGCAATTCTGACTTTGTCTCGCAACTCTGACTTTGTCTCGCAATTCTGACTTTATATCTCGCAACTCTGACTTTATATCTCGCAATTCTGACTTTATTTCACGCAATTCTGACTTTATATCTCGCAACTCTGACTTTATATCTCGCAATTCTGACTTTGTCTCGCAACTCTGACTTTGTCTCGCAATTCTGACTTTATATCTCGCAACTCTGACTTTATATCTCGCAACTCTGACTTTATATCACGCAATTCTGACTTTATATCACGCAATTCTGACTTTATATCTCGCAACTCTGACTTTATATCTCGCAATTCTTTATATCTCGCAACTCTGACTTTATATCTCGCAACTCTGACTTTATATCTCGCAACTCTGACTTTATATCTCGCAATTCTGACTTTATATCTCGCAACTCTGACTTTATATCTCGCAATTCTGACTTTATATCTCGCAACTCTGACTTTATATCTCGCAACTCTGACTTTATATCACGCAATCTGGCTTTATATCACGCAACTCTGACTTTATATCTCGCAACTCTGACTTTGTCTCGCAACTCTGACTTTATATCTCGCAACTCTGACTTTATATCTCGCAACTCTGACTTTATATCTCGCAACTCTGACTTTATATCTCGCAATTCAGACTTTGTCTCGCAACTCTGACTTTGTCTCGCAACTCTGACTTTATATCTCGCAATTCTGACTTATATCTCGCAACTCTGACTTTATATCACGCAATTCTGACTTTATATCACGCAATTCTGACTTTATCTCGCAACTCTGACTTTATATCTCGCAATTCGACTTTATATCTCGCAATTCTGACTTTATATCTCGCAACTCTGACTTTATATCTCGCAATTCTGATTTTATATCTCGCAACTCTGACTTTATATCTCGCAACTCTGACTTTATATCACGCAATTCTGGCTTTATATCACGCAACTCTGGCTTTATATCTCGCAACTCTGACT
Organism: Megalobrama amblycephala; assembly: GCF_018812025.1. Lineage (NCBI taxonomy): Eukaryota > Metazoa > Chordata > Actinopteri > Cypriniformes > Xenocyprididae > Megalobrama > Megalobrama amblycephala. The sequence continues at coordinate 1,110,265 of NC_063063.1, read as the reverse complement.
TTGTCTCGCAACTCTGACTTTATATCTCGCAATTCTGACTTTATATCTCGCAACTCTGACTTTATATCTCGCAACTCTGACTTTATATCTCGCAATTCAGACTTTGTCTCGCAACTCTGACTTTGTCTCGCAACTCTGACTTTATATCTCGCAATTCTGACTTTATATCTCGCAACTCTGACTTTATATCTCGCAACTCTGACTTTATATCTCGCAATTCAGACTTTGTCTCGCAACTCTGACTTTGTCTCGCAACTCTGACTTTATATCTCGCAACTCTGACTTTATATCTCGCAACTCTGACTTTATATCTCGCAATTCAGACTTTGTCTCGCAACTCTGACTTTATATCTCGCAATTCTGACTTTATATCTCGCAATTCTGACTTTATATCTCGCAACTCTGACTTTATATCTCGCAACTCTGACTTTATATCACGCAATTCTGGCTTTATATCACGCAACTCTGCTTTATATCTCGCAACTCTGACTTTGTCTCGCAACTCTGACTTTATATCTCGCAATTCTGACTTTATATCTCGCAACTCTGACTTTATATCTCGCAACTCTGACTTTATATCTCGCAATTCAGACTTTGTCTCGCAACTCTGACTTTTCTCGCAACTCTGACTTTATATCTCGCAATTCTGACTTTATATCTCGCAATTCTGACTTTGTCTCGCAACTCTGACTTTGTCTCGCAACTCTGACTTTATATCTCGCAATTCAGACTTTGTCTCGCAACTCTGACTTTGTCTCGCAACTCTGACTTTATATCTCGCAACTCTGACTTTATATCTCGCAACTCTGACTTTATATCTCGCAATTCTGACTTTGTCTCGCAACTCTGACTTTATATCTCGCAATTCTGACTTTATATCTCGCAATTCTGACTTTATATCTCGCAACTCTGACTTTATATCTCGCAATTCTGACTTTATATCTCGCAACTCTGACTTTATATCTCGCAACTCTGACTATATCTTGCAACTCTGACTTTATATCACGCAATTCTGGCTTTATATCATGCAATTCTGACTTTATATCTCGCAATTATGACATTATATCTCGCAATTCAGACTTTGTCTCGCAACTCTGACTTTGTCTCGCAACTCTGACTTTATATCTCGCAACTCTGACTTTATATCTCGCAACTCTGACTTTATATCTCGCAATTCAGACTTTGTCTCGCAACTCTGACTTTATATCTCGCAATTCTGACTTTATATCTCGCAATTCTGACTTTATATCTCGCAACTCTGACTTTATATCTCGCAATTCAGACTTTGTCTCGCAACTCTGACTTTATATCTCGCAATTCTGACTTTATATCTCGCAATTCTGACTTTATATCTCGCAACTCTGACTTTATATCTCGCAATTCAGACTTTGTCTCGCAACTCTGACTTTATATCTCGCAATTCTGACTTTATATCTCGCAATTCTGACTTTATATCTCGCAACTCTGACTTTATATCTCGCAATTCTGACTTTATATCTCGCAACTCTGACTTTATATCTCGCAACTCTGACTTTATATCTCAACTCTGCTTTATATCACGCAATCTGGCTTTATATCTTTCTGACTTTATATCTCGCAATTCTGACTTTATATCTCGCAATTCAGACTTTGTCTCGCATCTGATCTCGCAACTCTGACTTTATATCTCGCAACTCTGACTTTATATCTCGCAACTCTGACTTTATATCTCGCAATTCAGACTTTGTCTCGCAACTTGACTTTATATCTCGCAATTCTGACTTTATATCTCGCAATTCTGACTTTATCTCGCAACTCTGACTTTATATCTCGCAATTCTGACTTTATATCTCGCAACTCTGACTTTATATCTCGCAACTCTGACTTTATCTGCAACTCTGACTTTATATCACGCAATTCTGGCTTTATATCACGCAACTCTGACTTTATATCTCGCAACTCTGACTTTGTCTCGCAACTCTGACTTTATATCTCGCAATTCTGACTTTATATCTCGCAACTCTGACTTTATATCTCGCAACTCTGACTTTATATCTCGCAATTCAGACTTTGTCTCGCAACTCTGACTTTGTCTCGCAACTCTGACTTTATATCTCGCAATTCTGACTTTATATCTCGCAACTCTGACTTTATATCTCGCAACTCTGACTTTATATCTCGCAATTCAGACTTTGTCTCGCAACTCTGACTTTGTCTCGCAACTCTGACTTTATATCTCGCAACTCTGACTTTATATCTCGCAACTCTGACTTTATATCTCGCAATTCAGACTTTGTCTCGCAACTCTGACTTTATATCTCGCAATTCTGACTTTATATCTCGCAATTCTGACTTTATATCTCGCAACTCTGACTTTATATCTCGCAACTCTGACTTTATATCACGCAATTCTGACTTTATATCACGCAACTCTGCTTTAATCTCGCAACTCTGACTTTATCTCGCAACTCTGACTTTATATCTCGCAATTCTGACTTTATATCTCGCAACTCTGACTTTATATCTCGCAACTCTGACTTTATATCTCGCAATTCTGACTTTTCTCGCAACTCTGACTTTGTCTCGCAACTCTGACTTTATATCTCGCAATTCTGACTTTATATCTCGCAATTCTGACTTTATATCTCGCAACTCTGACTTTATATCTCGCAACTCTGACTTTATATCTCGCAATTCTGACTTTGTCTCGCAACTCTGACTTTATCTCGCAACTCTGACTTTATATCTCGCAACTCTGACTTTATATCTCGCAACTCTGACTTTATATCTCGCAATTCTGACTTTGTCTCGCAACTCTGACTTTATATCTCGCAATTCAGACTTTATATCTCGCAACTCTGACTTTATATCTCGCAACTCTGACTTTATATCTCGCAATTCTGACTTTATATCTCGCAACTCTGACTTTATATCTCGCAACTCTGACTTTATATCTCAACTCTGACTTTATATCACGCAATTCTGCTTTATATCTGCAATTCTGACTTTATATCTCGCAATTGACTTATATCTCGCAATTCTCTTTGTCTCGCAACTCTGACTTTCTCGCAACTCTGACTTTATATCTCGCAACTCTGACTTTATATCTCGCAACTCTGACTTTATATCTCGCAATCAGACTTTGTCTCGCAACTCTGACTTTATATCTCGCAATTCTGACTTTATATCTCGCAATTCTGACTTTATATCTCGCAACTCTGACTTTATATCTCGCAATTCAGACTTTGTCTCGCAACTCTGACTTTATATCTCGCAATTCTGACTTTATATCTCGCAATTCTGACTTTATATCTCGCAACTCTGACTTTATATCTCGCAATTCAGACTTTGTCTCGCAACTCTGACTTTATATCTCGCAATTCTGACTTTATATCTCGCAATTCTGACTTTATATCTCGCAACTCTGACTTTATATCTCGCAATTCTGACTTTATATCTCGCAACTCTGACTTTATATCTCGCAACTCTGACTTTATATCTGCAACTCTGACTTTATATCACGCAATCTGCTTTATATCACGCAATTCTGACTTTATATCTCGCAATCTGACTTTATATCTCGCAATTCTGACTTTGTCTCGCAACTCTGACTTTATCTCGCAACTCTGACTTTATATCTCGCAACTCTGACTTTATATCTCGCAACTCTGACTTTATATCTCGCAATTCAGACTTTGTCTCGCAACTCTGACTTTATATCTCGCAATTCTGACTTTATATCTCGCAATTCTGACTTTATATCTCGCAACTCTGACTTTATATCTCGCAATTCTGACTTTATATCTCGCAACTCTGACTTTATATCTCGCAACTCTGACTTTATATCTCGCAACTCTGACTTTATATCTCTGCTTTAATCTCAATTCTGACTTTATATCTCGCAATGACTTATATCTCGCAATTCTGACTTTGTCTCGCAACTCTGACTTTATCTCGCAACTCTGACTTTATATCTCGCAATTCTGACTTTATATCTCGCAACTCTGACTTTATATCACGCAATTCTGACTTTATATCGCAATTCTGACTTTATATCTCGCAACTCTGACTTTATATCTCGCAATTCTGACTTTATATCTCGCAACTCTGACTTTATATCTCGCAATTCTGACTTTATATCTCGCAACTCTGACTTTATATCTCGCAATTCTGATTTATATCTCGCAACTCTGACTTTATATCTCGCAACTCTGACTTTATTTCACGCAATTCTGACTTTATATCTCGCAACTCTGACTTTATATCTCGCAACTCTGACTTTGTCTCGCAACTCTGACTTTATATCTCGCAATTCTGACTTTATATCTCGCAACTCTGACTTTATATCTCGCAACTCTGACTTTATATCTCGCAATTCAGACTTTGTCTCGCAACTCTGACTTTGTCTCGCAACTCTGACTTTATATCTCGCAATTCTGACTTTATATCTCGCAATTCTGACTTTATATCTCGCAACTCTGACTTTATATCTCGCAACTCTGACTTTATATCTCGCAATTCAGACTTTGTCTCGCAACTCTGACTTTGTCTCGCAACTCTGACTTTATATCTCGCAACTCTGACTTTATATCTCGCAACTCTGACTTTATATCTCGCAATTCAGACTTTGTCTCGCAACTCTGACTTTATATCTCGCAATTCTGACTTTATATCTCGCAATTCTGACTTTATATCTCGCAACTCTGACTTTATATCTCGCAACTCTGACTTTATATCTCGCAATTCTGACTTTATATCTCGCAACTCTGACAACTCTGACTTTGTCTCGCAACTCTGACTTTATATCTCGCAATTCTGACTTTATATCTCGCAACTCTGACTTTATATCTCGCAACTCTGACTTTATATCTCGCAATTCAGACTTTGTCTCGCAACTCTGACTTTGTCTCGCAACTCTGACTTTATATCTCGCAATTCTGACTTTATATCTCGCAATTCTGACTTTATATCTCGCAACTCTGACTTTATATCTCGCAACTCTGACTTTATATCTCGCAACTCTGACTTTGTCTCGCAACTCTGACTTTGTCTCGCAACTCTGACTTTATATCTCGCAACTCTGACTTTATATCTCGCAACTCTGACTTTATATCTCGCAATTCAGACTTTGTCTCGCAACTCTGACTTTATATCTCGCAATTCTGACTTTATATCTCGCAATTCTGACTTTATATCTCGCAACTCTGACTTTATATCTCGCAATTCTGACTTTATATCTCGCAACTCTGACTTTATATCTCGCAATTCTGACTTTATATCTCGCAACTCTGACTTTATATCTTGCAACTCTGACTTTATATCACGCAATTCTGGCTTTATATCATGCAATTCTGACTTTATATCTCGCAATTATGACATTATATCACGCAATTCTGACTTTGTCTCGCAACTCTGACTTTGTCTCGCAATTCTGACTTTATATCTCGCAACTCTGACTTTATATCTCGCAATTCTGACTTTATTTCACGCAATTCTGACTTTATATCTCGCAACTCTGACTTTATATCTCGCAATTCTGACTTTGTCTCGCAACTCTGACTTTGTCTCGCAATTCTGACTTTATAATCTCGCAACTCTGACTATATCTCGCAACTCTGACTTTATATCTCGCAACTCTGACTTTATATCACGCAATTCTGACGTTATATCACGCAATTCTGACTTTATATCACGCAATTCTGACTTTGTCTCGCAACTCTGACTTTGTCTCGCAACTCAGACTTTATATCTCGCAACTCAGACTTTATATCTCGCAACTCTGGCTTTATATCACGCAATTCTGACTTTATATCTCGCGACTCTGACTATATCTCGCAATTCTGACTTTATATCTCGCAACTCTGACTTTATATCTCGCAACTCTGACTATATCTCGCAATTCTGACTTTATATCACACAATTCTGACTTTATAACGTAATTCTGAAAAGAATTGCAGGATAAAAAGTCACTTTTTTTTATTTTATTTTTTTTATTCAGTGGCAGAAACAGGCTTCCATAGTAATATAAACAATTAAACTGGAAAAAAGCAAAAATAAAAGGAGAAAATAACTTTTTTCATGACATTTATTCAAACTTACATTAATTAAATAATGAAGAAGATATCTCTAGCAGGTCAAGTAAAATGTAATGAATATTTAATATATTGTATATATATTCAGCAAAATGCTCTTATTTCTGCTATGAGCATTGAACAGCTTTTGAGGTCAAAGGTTTGGTCATTGATTTTACATCAGTGTCGGTGCATCACTAGGATTGTGTAGCATATTGTATATTATACCTACAGTATTATATATTATTAAGTCTTGGCTTAATGTGGTTAAAAATGTACATTGGCTTCTGTGTTTGAAGTTTACAGAGCAAGTTCTTAGTTTTAAATGCATCATCTTTATTTACTGAAGATGGAAAGCTGTTTTCTGACATGACGTTGATCAAAGTTATGACTCAAAGCACTGATGCGGTTTAAAGGCCATCGCACACTTCGATTGAACTGCTTCAATAGGTCGAAGTTGAAAGGATAGAACCTCTCAACTTTTTTCACATGGTCTTTAAAGAAGGATAAATGTCTTAAAAACCTGGCTGTACATCAGACTGATGCAGGGTTATCTGGGACCCAGGGCTCTGTGTAATGATCTGACAGATTTCATGTCTATGAGTATTATATGTTATCTATTCTAGTGTCTTATATCTTAGTCTTTTTCTTATGCTTTTCTGTTTTAGTGGAAGAAGTATTGGTTTGTGCTGACAGATCACAGTCTTCGATACTACAAGGATTCTATCGCTGAAGAGGTAATTCACAGTATTATGTGTCTGAAGAAGTTCAGTGTGCACACATTGCTGGTTCATTTATCTTTTCATCCTCCTCAGATTTTTCAGCCTGATTGCTGTAATTGAGAACATTTCTCTCACTGAATCTCTGTTTTTTATTTTTAATATCAACAGGCGTCTGATCTTGACGGAGAGATTGACCTCAGTACATGCTATAATGTTACAGAGTATCAGGCTCAGCGGAACTATGGCTTCCAGATTCATGTAAGTCTGTCTAAAGCTTTTTTTTTGTTGTACTTTTTATTTTATTAACTTGTTTTATGGACTTTATTATATTTTATTTTGTAGACTTTTTATTTATTAACTTTGTTTTATGGACTTTTTTATTTTATTTTTATTTTGTGGATTTTTTATTTTTTGGACTTTATTTTATTAATTTTTATTAGGACTTTTAAATAAGTCTTCAAAATAAAATACATTTTATTTTTTGGACTTTTTATTTTTTAGACTTTTATTTTATTACCTTTTGTTTTATGGGCTTTTGATTTTATTTTATTTTTATTTCAAGGACTTTTTTATTTTATTTTATTATTTTTTATTTATTTATTAACCTTTTGTTTTATGAGCTTTTCTATTTTATTTTATTTCATGGACTTTATTTTATTAACTTTGTTTTATGGACCTTTATTATTTTATGTACTTTCTATTAATTTAAATTTATATTTTATGGACTTTATTTTATTAACTTTTTTTAAGGACTTTTAAATAAAGTCCTCAAAATAAAATAAAATACATTTTAGTTTTTGGACTTTTTATTTATTTTTTAGACTTTTATTTTATTACCTTTTTGTTTTATGGGCTTTCTATTTTATTTTTTATTTTTTTTACATTTTTTTTTTTTTTTACTGTTTTTTTATTAACATTTTGTTTTATGAGCTTTCTATTTTATTTTGTGGACTTTATTAACTTTATTTTATTAACTTTTTAAGGACTTTTTAAGGTATTTTATGCTGTTGACTTTTTGTTTTATTTTTAGGCTTTTTATTTTATTACCTTTTGTTTTATGGACTTTCAATTTTATTTTATTGACTTTTTATTTTATTTTTATTTTTATTTTGTGGACTTTTATTTTATTTTATGGACTTTATTTATTGACTTTTTTTAAGGACTTTTATTTTATTTTTAGGCTTTTTATTTTATTACCTTTTGTTTTATGGACTTTCCATTTTATTTTATGGACTTTTTATTTTATTTTTATTTTGTGGACTTTTATTTTTTTGTGGACTTTATTTTATTAACTTTTTTTAAGGACTTTGTATTTTATTTTGTGGACTTTTTATTTCATTTTATGGCCTTTATTTATTGACTTTTTTATTTTATTTTAATTATATTTATATTTAGCATGTCATGTTATAAAGACGTTTTTAATTATTGTACTTGTTTCTGTAATTGTAATTGAAAACTTCTTTTTGGCATCCAAGCACAGCAGGAACAGATAGTCAGTTCTTTGAGCATGTTTATTTCTTTAGAGCTCAAGCGAAAACACTCTTTTCATTATTTTCAAAGGTTTTGAAATATTTATGAAGCAGAATGATCTTCTGATCTTTGTGCTCAATTTTTGTTCACACCAGACTCAAGAGGCGGTGCACACGCTCTCCGCCATGACCGCAGGAATACGGCGCAACTGGATCCAAGCAGTCATGAAAAACGTCCGGCCGTCCACCGCCCCAGATGTTGCGAGGTGTGTTCCTACGCATGATGCAGTGAAACAGAAATGGTTTTTGTCTTTAAAATATTTATATCGTGCTTATAAACTATTTCCAGCCTGGCGGACGAGCACGGCTCCTGTGGACAGTTTGAGAGTCTAGCCCGGCCTGACATCACTCAAGACTCCCCGTCCTCTGAAGCGTCAGTAGAGCGGGAAGGTGGATTAAAGAAGAGCCGGGCGAGAGAACGGAGGCGAGAAGGAAGGTCCAAAACCTTTGACTGGGCCGAGTTTCGTCCCATCGCCCAGGCTCTGGCCCAGCAGAGAGCGCACGAGGCCGACACCTTCCAGGCCGAGCTGACGGAGCGCAACAAGAGGAGGGAGGAGCGCCGGAAGGAGGTACGAGAGCGTCACCGGCTCAACCTTCGACGCTCCTGCTGCCGACACTGCGAAGATGGACTTTGAGAGCGGGGGCGTGGTCCAGGTAGATGCTCCGCCCCCATCGGTGGAGCGGCAGCAGAGAGTGGAGGACGAGATAGAGCAGCGCTGGCAGCAGGTGGAGAAGACGCCCATCAGGGAGGAGAGGAGGGTGCCTTTGCCCTCAACCCATCAGAGCAGAGACACATCAGAGCTGGAGAAACTCGTTGAGAGCTACAAAAAAGGGGTACGGGCATGAAAAATCCAATGCACCGACATGCAAAGTTGAAAAATGTGTAGTTTCAAGTCATAACTTCTCTGCTGTGGACGTTGTTAGGTTGAGGAGCTGAAAGCTCAGTTGGAGAGCTGCCACCAGCAGTTAATGGACTCCAATCGGCACAAGCTGGAGCTGGAGGGTCAGCTCAAAAACGCTCTCGAGCGGGAACAGCAGATCCGCGCTGGTTACATTTCACCGGTACGTCACATGATTTTCATAATGCATTCAGGCATTGACTGACTTTTTTCCATTGTGTATCATTATTAGGAGAAAATCAAACACATGGCTTCCATCTTTATCATCGAAGCTGCAAACGCGTGCTTTGCATGTCTAGAGACCATTGCATGTAAACGAACAATTTGTTTCTTATTCTCTTTTTGCCTCTACTTAAGATTCCTCTTGCCATGTTTTAGCATTAAAAATGTCAATTTCATGCAAGCTCTATTGCATGTTCCAACATAGCAGTTATTAACATTAATTGAACATGAATTAATCATTATGCAATGATGGCATGAAAACATACTCAGAACTTACTGTTCCTTCCAGATACATTCATACTCAATGATGCACATTTGAAATTAAAGCGTATTGTTTGGAAGATTTCATTTTTTTAACCATCTGAAATGTTTTATCAGGATGTATTAGTGCTGTCAATCGATTAAAATATATTAGCTAATTAATCGGACATATTTCCTGTAATTAATTGAGATTGTAGTTGGAGTTTTATTATTTTTATGTTGTAATAATTTCACAGTTACTCTCCAAATTAATGTAGAAACAACATAAAGACAGTATATTTTAAATATTTGCTTAATGGCGTCTTTTTATGAATGAAGGCCAGTATCACTGATACTAATGAAATAGATTTTTTTTTTTTAAACATTAATTATAGACATTCAACATTACAGTATAACTGAAATTTATCAATTTCAACATTTTATAAGGCTTTTAAAAAATTTTTTTTTTAATTTAAGTGAACTTAAAACAATCTTCACATAAACCCATTATAATAAATGTCATATTTACCTGTCAAACAGGAAAGAAATATACAGAAATTTAATAAAGTTATCAGTCTTCACTGCATAAATGATAAATGAAATATAGATTAATTCTTATTAAAGCTACAGTTTTCTGTTACCTTAGTTCTTTGATGAACATTAATGACATCATCACAGTAACTGGTTTATTAGGCTGCTGTCACTTTAAGAGCTGCCGCTGCCGAACATGACACGGATCTCATTTCGTCACCACAATATTTAAGACATTATTTAACTCATTTAAGACTGCTCCTATGAAGATACTCCACAAAATGAGCATTTCATCAAAATTCTGTGTGTTATTGTTTGTTCAAGCGTGAAAGAACTCGATGCTGCGCGTCTTTCTGTGCACACGAGTCACATGACACGACATTCACAGAGAGCGCGTTCTCGCTCGTCCTGTGGCGCTTGAATGGTTTAAAAGCATTCGTGATCATATAATGTAACACTAGCCAAACTATAATGTATTCTGCGTTAATTGCGTTCAATATTTATAATGCGATTAAACTGAAAAAATGAATCAAATGCGCTAATTTTGACAGCACTGGTATTTATGCAATAGTTTAAGAGTTTTCAGTGCCAGATCCGTTTCGTCTCCTATTTGTATTTCCTCAAAAGCATTGAGTATCAGTATATCTTAAGGGTGTTGAAAATGATTTAAAAATGCAGACAGGTGCTACATAAACATTGGCATATGAAAAGATGCCTATTAAGGGCAAATGTGCATGATATGTTTTATTCATATTTAACCATTCGTTCATCTCATTTTTAACCCTATTCTTGACTTTTTCAGTATGCTGTAGAGTATGTGTGTGTGTGTGTGTGTGTTTGTCTTTAGTTTTGTTCAGAATATTGCGTTGCATTGTTTTCTGAGCTTAATTTGGACTCAAAATTGCTTTTGACTTGGGATTAAACAGCTTACAGTATAGCAAAGTTAAAGCTTTTATGTATTAAAAACAAATATGGGGTGATTTTATCATAAGCATGGCATCGTTTCACACATAAAAGGTGATGCTCTATTTTCTGTCCAGGACACATTTTCATCTCCACCAGCTAGGGTGTCTTTAATGGATTCATTGAATCCAAAGGTTTGCCATAAACAGACAGTAGTGGTTGCTCACTAGGTTAAATTGTTCCTCAAAAGGACTGCAGGCTTTTAACTGGATGGCATGTAACTGTTCTGGCATTCTTACCTAGCACTAATTTTGCGTCACTTACCCCATGAAACAACTCTTTAACCTCTTAATATGCATGCATTGTTTCGATTTACTAACCTTTTGCCATTAATTTTGTTTTTCTAGCGTTCTAATGTACATCATTCCATGAATGAAGCTGAATGATTTTAACCTTAATAGAGATGTTGTAAAGTATAGTACATTTGCATCAAAAATTATGGATAATTGTTGATTAATAATCTAGAAATTCACCAATGCTGACTGTTAACCAACTGTCTGGTCCCCTTTTCCAAGCTGGAGTCCCCTTTGAGTCTTGAGACAGAGCCCCAGATGAAGAGGACTGAACTGGTTAGTTCTCAAGCTCAGAGCTTAACAAAGAAGTACCAGGAAACCAAAGAGCTCCTGCAGCTGCAAGAACTGAAAAAGCGCAACATGCAGGCACAGCTTGGCCTTTCTCTCTCACACTGGCCCACAAAGGAACCTTGCCTTTCTGACACCAAAAAAACTGCCACCTCAGAGGTCTGTCCCTCAAACTCTGTTCAAAAAACGGTCAGTTTCACGCTTCAGGATAGTGAGGGAAAGATTAGAGAGCTCGAGGGCTTGATAGACACAAGCGAGCCTCTGACGTTGAGGGAGCTGATAAAGCTCATGCACTCGCATAGTGAATACGTTTGGGTAGAATCTCTTCAAGGACAGGAAGGAAGTGAGCACAGTAGGTCAGTAGGCGAAATGATGCAATGCCAGAAACTGTTGGAAAGCCTCAAGAACCAACAGGAAATTGAGAATGAGACAATGAGGAAAAGCTTGGAAAGGGCTGGAGACTGTATCCGAGACTATGAAGCTCGTTTGGTCAACATGGAGGACATGTTGGGAAGAGTCCAGATGCAGAAATCGGAGAATCCGTGTGCGTCAGGTTGCTATAGAGAAGACCATCCTGAAATGACCAGCAGAGATCTGTCGCAGCAGGTGGAGTTGCTTGCGAACGAAAACGTAGCTTTGAACCAGCGCTATCAGGAGATCGTTAACCAGTTGAGAGAAGCGGATCGAGAAATAGACAGGCTGAAAGCTGAGCTTTGTAGACTGCATAGCAGTCAGCAATACACGCAAGCCAACGTGAACCGGGAGCAGGAAGACGACGCTTATAAAAATGTGTACGAGCGAGAACTCAATGAAAAATCTCTGAAGCTGCAAGAGGCTCTTGTGAAATTGGAGACGCTCGGTAATAATTTGAAAGATACAGAGAAAAGATTGCAGTTAAAAGAAGCCACTCTTAGGGGTCTTGGATTTCAGATGGCAGAAAGCGAAGGCGATAAAGAGTTCGATTTGGAGAAAGACGAACTCAAGCGCCAATTGGAGGTCCTTCAGTCCGAGCTTTCAGAGAAGGAGAAGAAGCTTCAGAATGCTGAGCAGGTCTGTCGAGAACTTCAGCACCAGAATACGGAGCTCCTTACAAAACACGAAGAGACCGCAAGGATGTTTAGTCAGATGCTTGAAGATTCGCGAATGTTGAAACCGAAGGCAGGAACGTTTGGTAGTGAACCAGAAACCGAAAGTGTTGAGTTGATGCAGAGAGAAGAATCGGTCACAAATGAAGATGTAATTGAGAAGGTCGTGGAAGAGTTCAAGAGGAAGTCGAAGTCTCTTAATCATGTACTTGACATGTTGGTAATTGGCAGTAAGGCAACTACAGAATGGGATTTGTCCAGCACCAACATTTTGGATGAGAATCAGACAGGATTGATGTTCGAGAGAAGGATTCTACGTGAAGTTTTAGGTGGTTTAGAGGACGGTCAGAAAGGGCAGACCCTTGAAGATGCAAGAAACGTCATTGAACGTATGCTAGTGGATAATAAAATGCTGCTGCTTATGAATAATATCTCCAACCTCCAAGAACGTGCAACTTGCACAGATGAAAGCACTGGAAAATGGAGTGAAGAGACGATGAAATCAAATATTTTGAATCGCTGGTTTGATGATGCCACCAATCCCTGCGTTATGAAGAGTCTCGCTGAAGTCGTTGAGAAGAAAGTGGCGTTATTGAATCGGACCGCCTCGGTTCTTGGGGAACGAACAAATGAGCAGCTAGAGTCGTTGGCTTTGGCTCTTTCGAGCTGCGATACTCAAAGATGCTGGTCCGAGTACATTCGTGAGGCCATAATGGACGTAATGTCCATGTACTTTGTAGTTCTGCAGATCTTCCCAGAGATTAAACGGTTAGACCTGTCTGCGTGTGCAAATTGTGCTTCTTTGAGAGCACAGCTTCAGTCTGAACTTGAGGAGAAGCAGGTTGCGTCAAGCGATGTCCACAGTGGAGACTTGATGGCAGTCACCCACATTCAGATCGAAGGAGAACCGATCGACTCTCTGGACAAGGCCATACAGCTTCAGGACTCGATGGCTAAGCATAAAAAGGAGCTGCGAGAATTGAAGGAGGTGTACGAGCAAGAAGCAGAGAAGCTGAGAGGGGAAGTGGCCAAGGCTGCTGAGACTCTGAAGCTGAGATCCGAGGAGAACGTGAAAGAGATCGACTCCCTGACAGTGTGCATGGAGAACCTCAAGAAGAAGCACGAGATGGAGTGTAATAACTTACAATCCCGCTTCAATCGAGAGATGGAAGAGCTTACGGATGCCGTCGGACCTGTTGATGAAGAACCTGGAGGGGATGGCGAGCCAAACTCGAGTTCCCTCAAAGTACGGATCCAAAAGCTTGTGTCCCGGGTGTCCGAATTGACTGAGGAAATGAATCGGCAAGAGCGTGATGGGGATGCAACGTTGCTGCGTCTGAAATACGAGAAAGACTTGGAAAACCTAAAGGTCAAGGAGTTCCATGTCCTTGCTGTTCTCCGTCTGTAATGACTTCATGTGGCAACCTTAAACCTGACCCTTTCCCTTCCTTTTCTCATACTAACCCCGCTTTGTGGTGCTTTGGTCTAGCCTAATATCTATCACCAGTGATGCATGGCTGTTAACCGTAGGTGTGCATGTACGCTTTAACCTTAGGAGTGTGGATGAGCCGGGGGAAATACGATTATGTGCGCACAGTTCTCTCATTTGAAGAAACCCAGTTGAACCCAATGGAGAGCAATTAAGAATCAGTTCGTCAGATGTATCGGAGAATGCATAAGTGCATACTCTTTACGTCAGACTAGACTTGGTTCTGAACTTGTTTTCACTTTTAAGCTCTTTGCTTGATTAATAGCCAGTGCTTTTTGCAAGTCTAGTTCTTTGCATAAATTGCTGCTCATCTTTGATGCCAGCTGCTTTAATCTGATTAATAATAAATAATGCATGACAATAACTGAAAGTTTTTGTGAAAGAATTGACTCTTAGGATAGATGGAATTAAGTTGCATTATAATAAATCAGATTTATTTTATTTTATTTGATAAATTACTACAGTATTGCTTTGTTGCACCATCTGGCTATTGAAAATTTCCAACAACTAGTTTTTTTGTCACTCGGTTGCTGATTAAAAACACACAAACCAGCAATAATTGCTGTAGTTTTCTATTATTTTGGCTTTAAAGACAAGAACTAGAGTCTGTTCCTGACTAGATCATTTTACACTCATAGAAAAATTGTAAACATGAAAGGCTTGTTTCATAACCTCATAACAACCTCGCAGTTGTACTTGAAGTTTATATTTAAAATTTTAGACTATCTAAATTTGTATTAAAAAGATTGATTTGATTCGTTAAAGACATTAAATTTATAATTGCACAACTCAGTCGTGCTAAATTTGTCATCAGTACGTGATACTGTTTGTCGAAAGAGGAAATGAGATTTTCCACCAAGAGAGGCTGGTGAATAAACAAGTGCAGGTGCGGTTGTGATATGGAGACAGGAAGAGTTGGTTCAGGAGATGGGTCGTGTCCCGGGACCTTAATCCTGCAAAAACAACTGCTTCATTCGCTCGTCTGATCAGAGCTGGACTTGAGTACAGAGATCAGGGCCGTTGAATAGACAGCGGAAGTGCGTTGGGTTTGCATGGTCGGAAAAGCATTGAAATCTCTTGTACTGAAATTAAACTATATGTTGAAGAATAGTAGCTGTAATCCTATTGACACTAATGGGAAATAGTACATGCTGCATTTTTTTTTTTTAATGTTAGATTTGAACATTCCAGTTGTTTTTCAGATGTGGCCCCGGGGAAATTAAAATCAAAACACGTCATGTCAACAGACAAGACCATATATAGTGCCCCAAAATATACTTGGACATTTAAGCCACAAATGTTTGAATTTCATTGCATTAGAAGTTGAGATCTCAAATGAAGTATTTGCAAACAAATGCTAGTGTTTTTCTGAGCAGTGACATTTAATCAATTGGTGTCAAGGTGATTTTAGTGCATCTGTGAAGTCAGTTCTCACAGATGTAGAGAATCATATTAACCATCTCCAATGTTTGACAACCACATGTTCAAATACTTTTCATATATTGACTGCTTAATCACAAATCAAGCATTTTGCATAGTGTACGGAAGCTTGTTTCTGCCATTGAATATAACAAATGAGAAAGGTAATTGCAACTTTTTCTCAAAATTCAAACTTTTTGATATCTCGTGATTGCAAGTTATAAACTCGTAATTGCAAGTTTATCACAATTCTGAGTTTAAATCACAAGACCATTCAGAATTATCTCACAACTCTGAGTTTGTATCGCTGTTCTGAGTTTGTATCTCGCAAGTTTTTAATTGCAATGATTCTGAGTTTTTGTCTCGTTTCTGAGATTATATCGCAATTCTGAGTTTGAGTTTTTCGATTCTGAGTAATTTCAATTTTGAGTTGGTATCTCGCGATTCCGAGTTTTTATTGCAGTTCTGAGTTTATATCGCAGTTAGGGTTGTGACGGTAGGCATGACAACCGCGCCACCGCGGTGGTAAAGTTGACACCGCAGTTGTGGAGTGTCACCGGTGGTAGTGACATTTTTTTATATATATATATATATATATATATATATATATATATATAAAATATGTATGTCGCATTAATCGAAAATTTTCCGTCATTGATGAATTTTTTTTTTTAGAAGTGACGGAATTATGTAGATTATGTAGCTTGTAACTGTAATTCCCAACCCTGTCCAGTAGGTGGTGAGTGCGCTCCAGTGTGGCAGCAGAGCGCGAGTTCAGTCTCCAGAATAAAATGAAAACGATGCGCTTGATTACACAAAGACGAGCACCCAGTTTAAGTCAGTTTTACAATAATAAAGTTATTTTCCTTGCTGACTGTAAGTTTATGGTCAACGAATGGCTTTTCTGAGATATAACGTTACTTGACATTGTTTGCAACACTGATTGAACTGACATGATACAGATTTCAGTAAGCTACTGTATCTTTCAACATATTTTTTTATTTTCATTCATGTTTATTTCGTTCTGTGTAGTAAAGAGGAAAGGATGATCGCATTCACTCACAATCCGTTACAAGTGTTCAAGATGAAAACTGAGAAGTGACGCAGTCTTTAACTTTCTTTTCATAATATAAATAAATGCATAGCTATTCCTATTTGCTTTTCCTGTAAGTTCAGAATAAAAATGAAAATGTGGGCGAAATCAGAAGCTATTAAATGTCTTATTAAAATATAAAAATTCAAATGACGGGTAATTATTGACTATGATGGATTTTTTTACGATCCTGTCCATCAAAATGACGGCGAAACGCAAGTCTAACGCAACCTCTGAGATTTATTTATATATAAATATAAAATATATTTGTAACTCACGATTCTGAGTTATCGCGATTTTGAGTTGATATCTCGCTATTCCGAGTTCGCAGTTCTGAGTTTCTATCTCGCGATTCAGAGTATTTAATTGCAATGATTCTGAGTTTTTGTTGTGTTTCTGTGATTATATCACAATTCTGAGATTTCTGAAATTATATCGCAGTTCAGAGTTTTTATCGCAGTTCAGAGTTTTTATCGCAGTTCCGAGTTTGTATCGCAGTTCCGAGTTTGTATCTCGCAAGTTTTTAATTGCAATGATTCTGAGTTTGTAACTCATGATTCTGAGTTATCGCGATTTTGAGTTGATATCTCGCAATTCCGAGTTCGCAGTTCCGAGTTTGTATCTCGCGATTGAGTTTTTAATTGCAATGATTCTGAGTTTTTGTCGTGTTTCTTAGATTATATCGCGATTCTGAGTTTGTATCTCACGAATTTGAGTTTTTATCGCAGTTCCGAGTTTTTATCGCAGTTCCGAGTTTTTATCGCAGTTCCGAGTTTTTATCGCAGTTCCGAGTTTGTATCTCGCAAGTTTTTAATTGCAATGATTCTGAGTTTGTAACTCATGATTCTGAGTTATCGCGATTTTGAGTTGATATCTCGCTATTCCGAGTTCGCAGTTCCGAGTTTGTATCTCGCGATTGAGTTTTTAATTGCAATGATTCTGAGTTTTTGTTGTGTTTCTTAGATTATATCGCGATTCTGAGTTTGTATCTCACGAATTTGAGTGTTTATCGCAGTTCCGAGTTTGTATCGCAGTTCCGAGTTTTTATCGCAGTTCCGAGTTTTTATCGCAGTTCCGAGTTTTTATCGCAGTTCCGAGTTTGTATCGCAGTTCCGAGTTTGTATTGCAGTTCCGAGTTTGTATCTCGCAAGTTTTTAATTGCAATGATTCTGAGTTTGTAACTCATGATTCTGAGTTATCGCGATTTTGAGTTGATATCTCGCTATTCCGAGTTCGCAGTTCCGAGTTTGTATCTCGCGATTGAGTTTTTAATTGCAATGATTCTGAGTTTTTGTCGTGTTTCTTAGATTATATCGCGATTCTGAGTTTGTATCTCACGAATTTGAGTTTTTATCGCAGTTCCGAGTTTTTATCGCAGTTCCGAGTTTTTATCGCAATTCCGAGTTTGTATCTCGCAAGTTTTTAATTGCAATGATTCTGAGTTTGTAACTCATGATTCTGAGTTATCGCGATTTTGAGTTGATATCTCGCTATTCCGAGTTCGCAGTTCCGAGTTTGTATCTCGCGATTGAGTTTTTAATTGCAATGATTCTGAGTTTTTGTTGTGTTTCTTAGATTATATCGCGATTCTGAGTTTGTATCTCACGAATTTGAGTGTTTATCGCAGTTCCGAGTTTGTATCACAGTTCTGAGTTTGTATCGCAGTTCCGAGTTTTTATCGCAGTTCCGAGTTTGTATCGCAGTTCCGAGTTTGTATCGCAGTTCCGAGTTTGTATTGCAGTTCCGAGTTTGTATCTCGCAAGTTTTTAATTGCAATGATTCTGAGTTTGTAACTCATGATTCTGAGTTATCGCGATTTTGAGTTGATATCTCGCTATTCCGAGTTCGCAGTTCCGAGTTTGTATCTCGCGATTGAGTTTTTAATTGCAATGATTCTGAGTTTTTGTCGTGTTTCTTAGATTATATCGCGATTCTGAGTTTGTATCTCACGAATTTGAGTTTTTATCGCAGTTCCGAGTTTTTATCGCAGTTCCGAGTTTTTATCGCAGTTCCGAGTTTTTATCGCAATTCCGAGTTTGTATCTCGCAAGTTTTTAATTGCAATGATTCTGAGTTTGTAACTCATGATTCTGAGTTATCGCGATTTTGAGTTGATATCTCGCTATTCCGAGTTCGCAGTTCCGAGTTTGTATCTCGCGATTGAGTTTTTAATTGCAATGATTCTGAGTTTTTGTCGTGTTTCTTAGATTATATCGCGATTCTGAGTTTGTATCTCACGAATTTGAGTTTTTATCGCAGTTCTGAGTTTTTATCGCAGTTCTGAGTTTTTATCGCAGTTCCGAGTTTTTATCACAGTTCCGAGTTTTTATCGCAGTTCCGAGTTTGTATCGCAGTTCCGAGTTTTTATCGCAGTTCTGAGTTTTTATCACAGTTCCGAGTTTGTATCGCAGTTCTGAGTTTGTATCTCGCAAGTTTTTAATTGCAATGATTCTGAGTTTGTAACTCATGATTCTGAGTTATCGCGATTTTGAGTTGATATCTCGCTATTCCGAGTTCGCAGTTCCGAGTTTGTATCTCGCGATTGAGTTTTTAATTGCAATGATTCTGAGTTTTTGTTGTGTTTCTTAGATTATATCGCGATTCTGAGTTTGTATCTCACGAATTTGAGTGTTTATCGCAGTTCCGAGTTTTTATCGCAGTTCTGAGTTTGTATCTCGCAAGTTTTTAATTGCAATGATTCTGAGTTTTTGTCGCGTTTCTGAAATTATATTGCAATTTTGAGTTGGTAACTCGCAATTCCGAGTTTTTATCGCAGTTCCGAGTTTTTAACGCAGTTCCGAGTTTTTATCGCAGTTCCGAGTTTTTATCGCAGTTCCGAGTTTTTATCGCGATTCTGAGTTTGTATCTCACAAATTTGAGTTTTTATCGCAGTTCCGAGTTTTTATCGCAGTTCCGTGTTTTTATCGCAGTTCCGTGTTTTTATCACAGTTCCGAGTTTCTATCTTGCGATTGAGTTTTTAATTGCAATGATTCTGAGTTTTTGTCGTGTTTCTTAGATTATATCGCGATTCTGAGTTTGTATCTCGTGAATTTGAGTTTTTAATGCAGTTCTGAGTTTTTGTCGTGATTCTGAGTTTATATATTGCGATTCTGAGTATATATCTCACAATTCTGATGTTTTTCCTCATAATTGCTAGTTTATATATCGCAACTGAGTTTGTATCCCACAATTCTGAGTTTGTATCGCAATTCCTTTAAGAGTTTTTTTTCCTCTTAAAGGGATAGTTCACCCAAAACTTTGTTGCATAATTTTCCTGCTTTCACTGTAAAGCTGCTTTGAATCTGTATTGTTAAAAAAAAAAAAAAAAAAAACACTATATAAATAAAGGTGACTAACCAGACAGTTGACGTTAGCCATTGACTTCCATAGTAGGAAAAAAATACTATGGAAGTCAATGGCTAATGTCTGGTTACCAACTTTATTTTATGTTCAACAGAAGAAAGAAACAGGTTTGGAACACTATGATGGTACATTTTCTCTTTTGGGTGAACTATCCCTTTAATTCTGAGAAAAAAAAAAGTCAGAATTGCAAGATATAAATAAAATAAAATTTCGCAATTATTTTTTTATTCTCCGTCGGAAACAAGCTTGCATATAAAGTGTGTTTGTGCCATCTTTAAATTAAATTGCTCTTCATTTGAAATTTTGTATCTGATCCAATGACATTCGTGCATTCAAGTCTGGCTAAAGTGTCCAATCTTTTGGGATCGCTGTTTGAATTTTACTTTTTATGTTACTTTTCCAAAGCCATCTCTCACTGGCCTCTGTGTCCCTTAATGTCATCGTAGGTTATTAATATCTGGCGTTGTGTGGACGCCGTTCTGTCCACACATCGCTAATGTCTGTTGTCTGTGTTAGTGTTGTCCCTGTCAAATGGAATAGAAGTGGACTTGAGTCGATCCAAACGAAGGTGCGCTAAATGCTGCTTCCTACATTTCCCTACAGGCTACGTGTGAACGAGGCTTCGCTGCCATGGAAGAGTCTCACCAGAAGGTAATAGATGAGCTGCAGAAAAAGCACCAGCGGGAACTGGAGAAACTGCAGGAAGAGAAGGAGAGACTGCTGGCAGAGGAGACCGCGGCCACGATCTCTGGTTAGTAAGGATGATTTTATATATATTAAAGGGTTAGTTCACCCAAAAATGAAAATAATGTCATTAATTACTCACCCTCATGTCGTTCCACACCCGTGATGATTCGGAGCGCCAAAGTCACGTGATTTCAGCAGTTTGACACGCGATCTGAATCATGATTCGACACAAAAGATTCATAACGCTCCGAAGCTTCCTGAAGCAGTGTTTTGAAATCGGCCATCACTATATAAGTCGTTATTTTGTTTTTTTGGCGCTCCAAAAATATTCTCATGGCTTTATAATATTAATATTGAACCACTGTACTCACATGAACTGATTTAAATATGTTTTTAGTACATTAATGGATCTTGAGAGAGGAAATGTCATTGCTGGCTATGCAGACCTCAATCGGATTTCATCAAAAATATCTTAATTTGTGTTCTGAAGATTAGCCGAAGGTCTTACGGGTGTGGAACGACATGAGGTTATGACATGAATAACGACATGAATTTCCTACTGATATTTTAAATATTACTGTGGGATTCAATAGATAATAGAAGGATCTTAGTAAACATCTGAAATTTGAATACTTAAATGCTTTTTAAATGTGTTGTATGGTTGTGGGACAGCAGTTTGCAACAATTCTGTAGAATGGCCCGTATACACAAATGCTGAATAGGACATTGCAGAAGGTTGAATATGTTCCTCATGTCCTATGGAAGCATTTTTTTGTGCCAATATCTGATTTTAAGACTAACACGCAGCATTTTTAATATTTTTATTTGATCAGCTATCGAAGCGATGAAGAACGCACACCGGACGGAGCTGGAGAGGGAGTTGGAGAAAGCGCGCAAGGCCAACAACAACACTGAAAATGCAGACATCGAGGAAATCCGCAAACAGCACGAGTCAGTTGTTGTTCCTTTATGCGGTTTCAGCCATTCTTTTGAGGAATAAAGAACCTGTCTCTTCAGATTTTATTGCTTTTGAGTGTATGAAGCGAGTTTACGATGCCACACCTCCCGCTTTATACTCATGCATTACTTCTAATTTCACTGTTAAATCTGCGATTAAGCAATTAAGACTTTTGCATACTGCATTAATTGGAGTGGATGAAGGGTTTAAGTGCCCAAAGCTTGACTGCATGACCGCTTCCACTGCCAAGTGTATCCTGGGGCAACACAGCCAAGATGCCAAATCTGGTTTCTTTCTTTGTCTGCATGCACATAATCTGTCCTCAGGCTCTTGGCTGTGCCTCTGTCTAGACTTTAAGGCCTTGCTCTTTTATCATCACTACAAACTGAAAGGAGAAATGTGTGTTTGTGTTGTAGGGAGGAGCTGATGTCATACCAGAGGGAGATCGAGGTGTTGTCGGAGCAGTATTCTCAAAAGTGCTTGGAAAACGCTCATCTGGCCCAAGCGCTGGAGGCCGAGAGGCAGGCGCTCAGACAGTGCCAACGGGAGAACCAGGAACTCAATGCGCACAACCAGGTAACCCTGACCTGTAGGGCCTGTGCTGGTCATATTGCTCAACCCTGATGACCTTAACCCTTGTGCGGTCTTCGTTTGGGATGCAGACTCAGGGTCTTTGGGGTCTCCACAGACCCCAGGCAACAAAATGGAATTTTGTAACAAAATATTTTTTTTTTTTTTTTTTTTAAATAAATGTAATTTTACTCTGTTTATTAATGTTTTTACTCCACATTTGTGCAGTTTTTGGAGGATTTATCATATTTTTTTAATTTATATAAATAAATTAAAAAATATTTTTTTAAATAGGTTTTTATACAAAAACAGCTTTTTATGTAAAATTCACTTTATAAAAGACCCACATTTCTAAGTTTCATTCATGGGGATAACATGGATAATTTGACATGGTTTAGTGTGAGATTTTTGCCCATCTTTTGGAAAATGCAGTTTTAAAATTAAAAATTGATCACTTTATCCAGTAGATGGCAGCAGAGCTCAACTATTTGCTATGTGCTATTTGACTGACTGAAAGACTCTTTTCACAAGTATTTTTCAGCTGGATTCATATCTAAATATTATGAAATCACAATTATAACAATAAAAATGATTTTTTGTCAAAGTTTAATATTTTTTTATAATGAAAATAAGTTTTTCAATAATGTTGATTTGAGGATGAATTTTTTCAGTACAAAAACTTTGACAAAAAGTAGCTTTTATTGTCATAATTGTGATTTCATAATATTTAGATATGAATCCAGCTGAAAAATACTTGTGAAAAGAGTCTTTCAGTCAGTAAAACAGCAAATAGTGGAGCTCTGCTGCCATCTACTGGATAAAGTGATCATTTTTTACTTTTAAAACTGCATTTTCCAAAAGATGGGCAAAAATCTTACACTAAAGCATGTCAAATTATCCATGTTATCCCCATGAATGAAAGTTAGAAATGTGGGTCTTTTATAAAGTGAATTTTACATAAAAAGCTGTTTTTGTATAAAAACCTATTTAACAAAATATTTATTTATTTATTTATTTATTTATATAAATTTTAAAAATATGATAAATCCTCCAAAAACTGCACAAATATGAATTAAAAACATTAATAGACATAGTAAAATTACATTTGTTTTTTAAAAAACAATTATTTTGTTACAAAATTACATTTTGTTTCCTGGTGTCTCTGGAGACCCCAAAGACCCTGAGTGTGACTTTTTTTCTACACTAACATAGAAACAAGATATCACTCCATTTGTTTTTTTATTTGTAGATCTAGAAAGTTTCATGTCATTTTGACAAAGAGAACATTTTTTTTATTTGAGCAAATGGTTAAATCAAATAAATGCACTCCAGATGCACTCCTTTTGAACTATTTCTGTAGCTGAAAGCTGTTTTGTGTGTTGTGAAGGAGCTAAACAATCGTCTGGCAGCTGAGATCACGAAGATGCGCTCGATGGCGAGCGAGGACGGCGGAGACGCTGGCGGTGTCATGCAGGGGAAGGAGCTGTATGAGCTGGAGGTCGTCTGTTGCCCTTTACATATAGGACCTTTTCCACAGCATCTATCTTAGGAATGAAAACCTCATCGTCCTGCTTGTGTTCACAGGTAATGTTGAGGGTGAAGGAGTCAGAAGTGCAGTATCTGAAGCAGGAGATCAACTCTTTAAAAGATGAGCTGCAAACTGCCCAAAGAGTGAGTGTTTGCATTTATTTACATTTATGCGTTCAGCCGTGACTTTAAATCACATTTAAAAGACTTTTAAGACCTGCACAAATAAAATGAATAGCATACAGAACAGCAGTCTCAAATTAATTCTAAAAAATCTGATTTTTCTTTGCTTAAAGCACTGATTCAGCACACATTCATGTTTAAAATACTCAAGACACGCTTTATTCAATATACACGTGTATTAAATTAGTTTATGTACTGATATATCAGTGCTTTTAAATTAGAGGTCGATTGATATTGGATTTTGCTGATAGGATAATATGTTCAAAATAGATTAAAATGAATTATAAAAGTTATAAAAAATATTTTTTATATTATATCAAATTTGTATTTTAGTCCATTTTTATTTATTTTAACCTTTTTAGTGTTGATTTATTTTATTTTAATCTATTTAATCTTATTATTTATTTTTACTTTTTTTTTTACATATTTTCCAAAGACCAACTATTTATTAGATTTTTATATATATATATATATATATATATATATATATATATATATATATATATATTTATATATATTCATTGTAATCTAATTTTTTTTATATTTGTATTTTAATTTTATTTATATTATTTAACACATTTTTATTTTAATCTAATTTATTTATTATGAATTAATTTATTATTATTATTAATTATTTTTAATTTATATAAAATTTGTATTTTAGTCCATTTTTATTAATTTTAATCTATTTAATCTTATTTATTTGTACATATTTTCCAAAGACCCACTATTTTATATATTTTTCTTAAAATATTTGTGTGTGTGTGTGTGTGTGTGTGTGTGTATATATATATATATATATATATATATATATATATATATATATAATATTGTTTATTAACACATTTTTATTTTACACAAATATTTTTATTTTATTTTATTTATTAAATGAATTTTTCAAAGAAAGGCAGTAAACAGATTATTGTGCTGATACTAGTAAAATCTATATATTAAATGTTGAGTAATGTTTCCTTCCTGTGACGGGCGGCCCAGAAAGAGTTTGAATTAAATGTCAGAAATGGCCAAAAATCCAAATAATAACCCAAAAAACGCAGGACTTTTAATTGTAAATAAGCCCAAAATGCACCAGGACTCTAATTTTGAAACGCCTGTGCTTTACTACTTAAAGCCGCACATTTCTGTAGCTGATATGGCAATAAATTTAAATAAAACAGTAATCTGTTTTCTGTCCCTCAGTTGAAATGAAGACTTTTGTTACACCATTCAAGATATTTTTGTCTTAAATTTGAAGATGAAGAATAATCACCTGCTCCTCGTCTCCTCATAGGATAAAAAATATGCAACCGATAAATATAAGGACATCTACACGGAGCTGAGCATCGTACGGGCCAAAGCGGAGCGGGATCTGGGCCGCCTGCGTGAGCAGCTGCAGCAGGCCCACGATGCACTGGGTGAGCCCACGCTGGAGGACGTGGAGCGCGGCGGTTACGGTACGGCCCTCGCCGCTGCATCCACGCCCACTGAAATGCGCTGGCATGCATGTTATGAACCGGCTGGCTGTCCTTCCTTTCAGATATCATGAAGTCCAAGAGCAATCCTGACATTTTAAAGATGGCGGCTGCGGCAGCCAAGCGCTCGGAGCGCACCATGAGGT
This sequence comes from Megalobrama amblycephala, assembly GCF_018812025.1. Taxonomy (NCBI): domain Eukaryota; kingdom Metazoa; phylum Chordata; class Actinopteri; order Cypriniformes; family Xenocyprididae; genus Megalobrama; species Megalobrama amblycephala. The sequence continues at coordinate 1,084,539 of NC_063063.1, read as the reverse complement.
CAAAGGTGAGTTTCCAGACACGTTCAGCACTGCACCTGCCAAGATTAGTTACGGTAGTGAGTTATAGTTCGCTCAGGGGTTTTCAAGCCTTCAGATGATCCTGTGAGGGACGCCCATCCCAATATCTGAATGACGTTTTTATACATAAAGACCTCATTTATACTGTAAAACATATTTTAATATTGAAAATATTATAGCTCTCTACTATATTTGTTTATTTTAATTCAATATTTTAATCTAAAATGAATTATATAAGTTAAATAAATAGATTAAAATAAATAAAAAATAATTATAAAAAAATCTATTTATTTTAATCCATTTAGTTAACTTATATAATTCATTTCAATATATTTATTTTATTCGTTTATTAATAACACATTTTTATTTTAATCAAATATTTATTTTAAGAATTTATATCAAATTTGTATTTTAGTCCATTTTTATTTATTTGAATCTTTTTAGTATTTATTTTAATCAATTTTTCAAAATCTGATTTAATTATTTTTACTTTTTTACATCTTTTCCAAGGTCCCACTATTTATTTTAATCTTTTAATTCATTGTAATCTATTTTTATTTATTTGATTCATTTATACCAAATTTGTATTTTAATCTAATTTTATTTATATTATTCATTATCACATTTTTATTTTATTTAAAATTTTATTATTTTTATATCAAATTTGTATTTATCTATTTTATTTATTTTTAATCAAATATTTATTTGTATTAATTTAATCTGTTTTTATTTTTCATCTTTTTCTTATTAATTTTTAATTTAACTTTAATTCATTTTAGCATTTATTTTATTCATTTATTAATATAAAATTTATTTGAATCTAATATTTATTTTTTTATTCCTTTATCCTTTATAATATATTTTTATTTTAATGTATTTATTTATTTTAATCTTTTCTTATTTATTTTCATATTTTAATATACATTGTATAGTTATGTTATTTTATTAATATAAATGTATTTTAATCTAATATTTATGTTTATTAATTTTCAACTTTATTCATTTTAATCTTATATCAAATTTACATTTTCATCTATTTTATTTTTTAATTTAAAATGTATTATTTGTATTAATTTATATCAAATTTTTATTTTACTTAATCTTCCTTTTTATTATTTATTTATTTATTTATTTATTTATGTATGTACATCTGTTGCGCGGACCCTCTAGCACTTCCTCGTGGCCCCGGGCCCCGGTTTGAAAACCCCTGAGTTCGCTCACACTGCCCCCTGCAGGCCAACACCTCATTTCCTTTAAGCAGCAGCATAAGATCTTCTCTGTAAGTTTAGCCAGTTCTGCTGTAAACGGTGGGAAACTGAACTCTTTGTGTTTTGTTGCGCAGGAGAAAGCCTGGTAGGTAGCGGTAAGACACATGACTTTTGCACATTCCCCTCTCTAACACACGGTGCCGTGTGTGTGTGTGTGTGTGTGTGTGTGTGTGTGTGTGTGTGTGTGTTATTTCCTCCGTTTTTCCCCTCTGTTCCCAGTCTGTGATTCGTGACATGTCCTGGGACAGCTAAAGAATAAACCGAAGACCTTTTGACTTCTGATTTTAGGTAAATGCCCTTGGAAGGGACTGAACGTGCTTCAGATCAGGGCTTTTCAATCTTTAGATGCAGATATGATCATCCTCATGCGAGGGAAATTTAAAAGGCAGCTATAAATATTTGTGTATAAAGACCCAATTTATACTGTGAAAAAAATAAATTGTTTGTGTATTATTTGGAAAATATTTAGTTTTATTATTTTTACTCACTATAGTTCTACAGTGTATTGTTTATATATACATTTCTATATTTCTATAATTATGTAGTTATATTATAATATATATTTAAATTATATATTTATTTTAATCTGTTTTAACTTTTATAATCATTTTAAACTATTTTTTATTTATTCATTTATTAATATACGTTTTATTTTAATCTAAGATTTGATATTTATTTTATTCCTTTATATAAAATGTGTTTTAATCTTTTTATTTATTTTAATCTTGTTTATTCTTTTTTAATTTAACTTTTATTATTCATTTTAATCTATTTAATTTTTTTATTCATTTATTAATACATTTATTTTAATCTAATATATATTTTATTCTTTTATCCTTTATTTCTCAATTTTGAATTTTAATCTATTTTTATTTATTTTAATCTTCTTTTCTTATTTGTTTTCATTTTAAATATATTTATAGTAATTTTAATCTATTTAAAATTATTTTAATTATATTTATTATTTATTTTATTAATATAAATTTATTTTAATCTAATATTTTATTCCTTTATATCAATTTTTTAAATGTTTTTTTTACTATTTTTTTAATCTGCTTATTAATTTATTTAATTAAAAATATTTTAATCAAATTTTATTTCTTTTATTCTTTTAATTTCATTTTTCTATTATCATTTTTAATGTAACTTTTATAATTCATTTTAATCTATTATTTTATTCCCTTATTAATAACACTTATTTTAACATAATATTTATTTTCTTCTTTATCAATTTTAAAATTTAATCTGTTTTATTTTTTATTTTATTAATATAAATTTATTTTAATATATTTATTTTATTCCTTTATCAAATTTTTATTTTGTTTTATAATTCATTTTAATCAATTTTTATAAAATGTATTTTAATCTAATATTAATATATTTTATTCCTTTATATAATTTTTTTTATCTATTTTTTATTTATTTCATCGTTTTATTTTTCAATTTAACAATTTATTTTAATGTAATATTTACTCAAGTTATTCCTTTTATATCAAATGTTTAAATTTTTTTTTTTTTAATTTTTTTATTTTAATCTTATTTATTTATTTATTTTTACAATTTTATCACAGTTTTTCTCTAAACATGTGCCTTGCGGCCCCTGATGGTCCCGTTTGAAAACCCCTTTTCTTGGATGCATTCATGCATTGACAAACAAACAGATCGCTTTATTTTTCCCATCATGCATGCGATCGTCTGCGGTCGATCCTGAATGACGGGCTGTTCATGTCATCTCACGGTTCATCACGGACTCGAGGGCGTCGCCACGATTCGCTTCCCTCATTCATATCCGATCCGACGGTCGTGAGGGTTCACGGCATGCTGTCGCTGCGGGCTTGTGTTTGTGGCTCACGGGGTTTTGTTGGTGGCACAACTGGTTTAAACGCAAGAGAAAGAGCATGAAAATGAAGAAATAAAGGGTTGCTTTGAATGTGGCATTTATTTATTGACATGCACAAAGCGAAACCTCATAAATCTGAGTGTCTCTTATTCCGTCCTCAGAGTCTGAAGGAAGGTTTGACGGCTGAGCAGAGGCTTCACCTGTTCGACAACAAGGACACGAAGGACTTCTGACACGGCCTCGCTGCATGTTCATAAAGACCCAGCGTATTTTAGCCCAGTAATTAATCACTTAGAGACACTGATCACAGCGTATATTAAACATGGTATGAAGTTTGAGTTTTATAGTCTGCATTTCATGCACTTCAGTTACTGTGACATTTTGTTCGTTGGTTTTCATCGCCATGTCTTAATGTAAATACTTTGTTTTTAATGAAGCATCTATCATGCGTACACTAAACACGACTGTGTAAGCTACTGTTTTAACTCTTTAGTTTGTGTGGAGTGGAGTAAGTAACCACGTAACGACTCGACGCTACAGATCGCCGACAGTAGAGGAATCACGCGTGATGCGCTCCGTATGCTCTGAAAATAGCCAACGCTTGCATCGTTCAACTGCTGCGTCTCCGAAAGTCTTCGATCCGGACCGTTTGTTGACCGAGAGACTGGAGAACATGAATTATTAACGGTCCACTCACGAGATTGGGAGGTTTTTTCTTTCTTCAAGCTGATAAAGTCTGTAGTGTTGTTCAGTGGCAGTCCTTTGTATTTATTTAAATGTTATGAATTTTTGTCTCACATTTCCATTCATCTATACATTATTGTAAATATACCGCAAATGTACACGAACTGACGACAGGTTTATTAGCAATAAATATTTTTGCACCCTCTTTCTCACTGATTAATGTGTCCTTTATTATTACAAGCCATTTGTTTTTGTGTAAATAATGAAATTATATGAACATTACGGCTGTCAGTCAATTACAGTTATTAATCGAATGAACTGCATGATGTATTTTGCTGAGAAATTATTCCTGAAAGATCATCTAACTATATATTCTTGACAAATCTGTAAAGCAAATCTAAAAGACAGCTATAAATATTTATGTATAAAAATAAATTTAATGTGTAAAATATTATTTGGAAAATATTTAGTTTAATTTTTATATATATATATATATATATATATATATATATATATTTATATATGTTTATTTTTATTTAACTTGTAATTAAATTATTAATAAATAGGTGTCATAGTTGTGACTTAATCTCATAATTTTGCTTCTTTTTTTGCATAATTGTTGTATTCTCAGGCGAGGGAAATTTAAAAGGCAGCTATAAATATTTATGTATAAAGAACTAGTTTACTGTCAAAAAGAAATAATATGTGTAAAATATTTATTAATGTCATTATTTATTTTAATCTGTTTATTTTTTTATTCCATTTTTATAATTCATCTTAATTTATATTATTTTATTCTATTATTAATATAATTTTTTAATCTAATATATTATTTATTTTAGTCCTTTATATAAATGTTTTATTTTAATATATTTGTATTTTAATCTTTTTCTTATTCATATATATATATATATATATATATATATATATATATATATATATATATATATATATATATATATATATATATATAGAATAAGAAAATATGAATATATATATTCAATCTGTTTTTATTTAACTTTTATAATTCATTTTAATCTATTTTTATTATTTTATTAGTTGTGACAATCTAATTTTGCTTCTTTTTTGCACAATTTTTGTATTCTTATGTGAGGGAAATCTAAAAGGCAGCTCTAAATATTTATGTATAAAGAACTAGTTTATACTGTCAAAAATAAATGTATTAAATAATATTTGGGAAATATTTAGTTTAATTATTTTTACATATATATATATATATATATATATATATATATATGTGTGTGTGTGTGTGTGTTTATTTTAATTTTACTTTTATAACTAATTTTAATCTATTTTTATTATTTATTTTAGTTATTTATTAATATAAAATAGTTGTCATAGCTGTGACTGAGTCGAAAAAAATCATACAAAATGATTAGATTGTCTTATTTTGATTTATGTCATAATTAACATAAATAGTCAAAATTATGACTTGGTATGTGATCATTTCGACTTTTGAATTCATATTTATGACTCGATCTCATGAAGACGCATGATGTTCCTCTGATGTGGCGGAAATGAGCTTCCATATAGAGGGTATGCACGTGACGTCACCATCGACCGTTATGACTGCGGTCACGCCCACTGAGTGGCAAAAGACTGAGCGGCTATGGCAAGCCGTTTTATCATGTAAACCTTTGTTCTGACTATAAATATATTAAAAGATAGTAACAATTGTATTTTGACGAGTGATAAGTATAATTCGCCTAGTCAGAATGACAATTAGAGATATCTGCAATTATAATTGCACTAGTAAGAAATGCGATTTGAGATATCTGTAATATGTATTTTGACTAGTCAAAGCTCCATTTAAAGTATCTCTAATGATGTCATAGATATCTTTAAAAGATGCGTCATTTATCCACAAAGGTAATATCTCTAATTTAATCGCCACTAGTGCAAATTATAATTTGAGATATCTCTAACTGGGTTTTGTCTAGTCATAATCAAATTGGAGATATATTTAATTACAATTTCTACTAGTCAAAACTCATTTGTAGATATCTGAAAATATTTTCCAATTGAAGTCAATGGAAGAATATGACTAGTCATAAAAGCATTGTAGATATCTGTAATGTAGCTATATTACGACTAGTCAAATTAACATTGTAGATATCTTCAATGCATATTACGACTAGTCACAATCACATTAAAGATATCTTAACTGCAATTACGACGAGTCAAAACTGCAGAAGAGATATCTGAAACTGGAATTATGACTAGTCAAAACTGATTCATGACTAGTACAGGAAGGAGTATTAATGCTAAAACGGCTTGCCATAGAGCGGCAGCATTGGTTTTCAGCGTGAATGCCGCGAAAAACACAGAAAACACATCCAAAACAGGAAAGAGCCTTGTGATTGACTGTACAAACAGCTTTGACACAAAACCTGAGGTATACAGGTGCTGGTCATATAATTAGAATATCGTGAAAAAGTTCATTTTTTTATTGTAAATTATTTTTAAAAATGAAACTTTCATATATTCTAGATTCCCTGTAAAGTAAAACATTTCAAAAGTTTTTTTTTTTTTTTTTTTTTAATTTTGATGATTAGAGCGCACAGCTCATGAAAGTCCAAAATCCAGTATCTCAAAATATTAGAATATTTCCTAAGATCAATCAAAAAATGGATTTTCAAAACAGAAAAGTTCAAGTTCTTTAAAGTATGTTCATTTGTGCACTCAATACTTGGTCGGCAGCACATATTACAGCAAATGACTTGCTCTAGCACAAATTACAGCATCAGTGAAGTGTGGCATGGAAGTGATCAGCCTGTGGCACTGCTGAGGCACTATTGAGCCTTCAGATCATCTGTATATTGTTGGATCGACTGTTTCTCATCTTTCTCTTGAAAATATCCCATAGATTCAGGGGTCAGGCATGTTGGCTGGCCAATAAAGCACAGTAATATCATGGTCAGCAAACCACTTGGAAGTGGTTTTTGCACTGCGGGCAGGTGCTAAAGTCCTGCTGGAAAAGGAAATCAGCATCTCCATAAAGCTTGTCAGCAGATGGAAGCATAAAGTGCTCCAAAATGTCCTGGAAGATGGCTGCATTGACTTTGCACTTGATAAAACACAATGGACCAACACCAGCAGACGTCACGGCCCCCCAAATCATTACTGAATTCAGAAACTTCACACTAGACTTCAAGCAGCTTGGATTCTGTGCCTCTCCAGTCTTCCTTCAGAGTCTGGGACCATGATTTCAACATGAAATGCAAAATTTACTTTTATCTGAAAAGAGGACTTTCGACCACTGTTCACTGTCCAGTTCTTTTTCTCCTTAGCCCAGGTAAGATGCTTCTGACGTTGTTTCTGTTTCAGAAGTGGCTTGGTAGTCCTTTTCCTGAAGATGTCTGAGTGTGGTGGCTCTTGATGCGCTGACTCCGGCTTCATTCGACTCACTGTGAAGCTCTCCCAAGTGTTTGAATCGGCTTTACTTGACAGTATTCTCAAGCTTGTGGTCATCCCTGTTGCTTGTGCACCTTTGCCTACCCAATTTCTTCCTTCCAGTCAACTTTGCATTTAATATGCTTTGATACATCACTCTGTAAACAGCCACCACATTCAGTAATGACCATCTGTGACTTACTCTCCTTGTAGAGGGTGTCATTGATTGTCTCCTGGACCATTGCCATGTCAGCAGTCTTCCCCATTAGTGTGGTTTCAAAGAACAAGAGATACCCGGAATTTATACTGTAGGGATGGTCATTTAATGAAACTCAAATATTTTGAGATACTGGATTTTGGACTTTCATTAGCTGTACACTCTAATCAACAAATTTAAAAAAAAAAAAAAAAAATTGAAATGTTTTACTTTACATGTAGGGAATCTAGAATAAATTAAAGTTTCGATTTTTTAAAAATAATTTACAATAAAAAAATTAACTTTTTCACGATATTCTAATTATATGACCAGCACCTGTATATTTACAAAACGGCTGAAAGCTACAGAAAAAAAACACAAATGGATCACTGCAATTCACAGAAACAGCTGGACTCCAGCAGAGAAACATGGATCTGCAGTTATCATTTTGTGTCAAATTGTTGGATTTTGAGGTAAAATCATACCGTATATATTGTATTGTTACATATTATGCTGACAACTCATCAATTAATTTTTTTCCATCTTATATTCTGCATAATTGGGTGTTTTTAAATAAACAACACTGACAAAAACTAAACTATAAAACTATATATGTTTTAGGGCTGGACGATATGACGATATAACATTGATATAAGTGATTACTCGGATTTAAACCTACCTATATTGTAATTATAGCTATAAAATATTCACAGGCATATTTTCTTTATGCATTTCCCTAGCGTGTAATCCTTTAATTTAGTGTAATCCTTTGTTTTACTCGTGTTTTCGCAGTTTCCCCTATTAAAGGGTTAGTTCGACGTAAAAGTGCATTACCAACGCCGACAGATGACAGGATTCAATGGAATCAATTCAATGGAAAGGATTCCGGAAGAGAATACAATGCTGAATAAAGTCATAGTAGTTTTTGTTTTTTTTGGACCAAAATGTATTTTCGATGCTTCAACAACTTCTAACTAACCCACTGATGTCACATGGACTACTTTGATGATGTTTTTATTACCTTTCTGGACATGGACAGTATACCGTACATACATTTTCAATGGAGGGACAGAAAGCTCTCGCACTAAATCTAAAATATCTTAATTTGTGTTCTGAAGATGAACGAAGGTCTTACGGGTGTGGAACGACATGAGGGAGAGTCATTAATGACATCATTTTCATTTTTGGGTGAACTAACCCTTTAAATCCAGTCACGCAGCGGCTTCTTTTGCCACTCAGTCCAGCTGAGGGAGCGTTCCGGCGGGAAAGTGACGTCGATGCATACCCTCTATTACAGGAATCTCGTGTGTCGCAGCAGAACTACAACACATCCCATGATGCAGCGCAACGGCGCATCGTGACCGACAGCAGCGCAGCTCGACCGAACCACCGGACAGCTAAAGTATGAGAAGCTCTTATTCCACGCGTTATTCGGTCCAAACTGCAGACGGTCAGAGCCGCGGGATGAGTGAATGAAGATCCGCTCGGTGAGTGAGTGAGAGAGCGAGAGAGAGAGAGAGAGAGGCTGCGGTGCACGCGCGCTCTTTGTTCAGCTCGCAGCGCGTTATAACCGAGCCGAGAGCGCGCTTATAGCGTCTAATCTACGGTCAGTTAACTGGGGTTGATTAGGGTTCATGTGTTTGTTGAGCGCGCTGTTTTATTCTCCTCAGAATATATGTTAGCTCGCATGCTAACAACAAGCTATGCTAACGTTAGCATAACACGGAAAAGCGTCAGAGAATCACTGATAAACTGATTTAAAACAGATCCAGATCTAAATAAACCCATTAAAGCGCTTAAATGTGAACGCGTTAAATAAAACCTGCTGTTATAGGTATTATCTGAAGGCCTCGTCATGAGTTTGCGGTTTTAAATCAAACACGGGAGTACAAAAGTGATAAACACTAATCTGAAGTATTAAATATTGTGTAAATGTGACGTTAACTGTATTAAAATGTAATCATTCATTACAGTGGTGTATATTAACCCTTTTGTATTCAGTAAACAAGACAATAAATGTAACTTATTATTGTTATTAATGAAATTAATGTACTACGTTTATTGTTTTTGTGTACTTTAAGGGTCGTTTAATGGCACTAAACTTAATTATGCATCATTTATTTTAATATGTATGTTCATGTATAGCAATGGCAAGGTTTAGTATCATTCTGATGAAGTAAAACAATCAAAACAAGATGTTTTGGTGTACAATGATCGAAGACCACCGAAGGGTTAAAACACCACAGCACATGAATATGGTGTTTGTTTACTGGTGTATAATACTTATAAAACATGGTATATATTAAAATACCAGAATATATTACTTTTGTTACTTTATTATGCCTGCTTTGTCTTTTCTAAGCAAGCGTTTCATCGCACAGAAACTCTTGCGCAATATTTCCGCTATTGTGCAAAAGTGTCACCAACACTGATTGCATGAATTTAAAGTGGTTTAAATCTTTTGATGTCATAGTTGTGACTTAATCTCATAGTTTGGCATGATTTTTTTTTCATATTTTTGCATCATCCTGATGTGAGGGAAATCTAAAAGGCAGCTATAAATATTTATGTATAAAGACCTAGTTTATACTATCAAAAATTTTTATAAATATGTGTAAAATATTATTTGGAAAATATTTAGTTTAATTATTTTTACTAATAAATATATATATATATATATATATATATATATATATATATATATATATATATATATATATATATATATATATATATATAATATTTTAATGTTTATTTTTATTTAACCTTTAACAATTCATTTTAATTATTTTATTTAGTTATTTTTTTTTTTTATTATTAATATAAAATAGGTGTCATAGTTGTGACTTAATCTAATATTTTTGCATTATTCATTTTTTTTTTTTTTTTTTTTTTTTTTTTTTTTGCATAAGTTTTGCATCCTTGTGAGGGAAATTTAAAAGGCAGCTCTAAATATTTATGTATAAAGAACTAGTTTATACTATCAAAAATAAATGTAATAAATATGTGTAAAATATTATTTGGAAAATAATTATTAATGGTTTTTTTTTATTCCATTTTTATAATTCATTTTAATCTATTTATATTATTTTATTCTATCTTTAATATATATTTTATTTTAATCTAATATTTTATTTATTTTATTCCTTTATATATTTTTTAATCTATTTTTTTATCTTTTTCTTATTCATTTTTTATAATTCATTTTAATTTATTTTTATTATTTATTTTATTTATATAAAATAGATGTCATAGTTGTGACTTAATCTCATAATAAATGCACTGAATCCATGAGTTTAAAGTGGTTTAAATCTGATATTAAGTAGTGTGTTGATAATTTACTGGAACATTAACATAATTTATTTTATCAAGTCCAAATTAAAAACCTATTTTTTTTCTTTGGCATATAATCTTAGAGAGTTTAAAAGTAGTTATCTGATCTTTGGTTTTTATTATTATTGTTATTATCTTTATATTTTTATATTTATTTGTATAACGCTTTTCACAATAGTCGCATTTACCAGATTAGAGCTGCGCAATGATATAGCCTAGTTAATATTTTATAACAATATATCAAACAATCAAGAAATTGAGATTTGCGATATATTGTGTGTGTGTATATATATATATCTCGCCCTACATAAGTGTACTGTATGTATGCAAATAAAGTTATACATACATACAACTTGATATATAGAGCTGTGCGATAATACAGTTTACATTTTATGACAATATAAACAGTAATGCATTGAAGAGTGAAGACTTTAGTATGATGTTAGTATTTTGCACTGGGTGGTTTTCATTATTATTATTATTATTTTTATTATTATTATTATTATCATCTCTATTATTTTAGCCTTTGTATTTAATTGTTGTGAAACACACTGGTCAACTTGCATTGTTTTTAAACGGTTAGTTCCCCCAAAAATGAAAATTCTGTCATCATTTACTAGCTGTCATGTCGTTCTAAACCCACAAGATTTTCGCTCATCTTCGGAACACAAATGAAGATATTTTTAATGAAATCTGAGAGATTTCTGTCCTTCCGTTGAAAGTCTATTGAACCAAAACTCTTGACACTTTAAAACGTTCATAAAGAGATGGTAAAATAAATCCATATGAGCCAAGCAGTTTAATCCAAGTCTTCTGAAGAAACACATTCGCTTTATATGATTTAATTTAGATTTTATTCACATATAAACAGCCATACATAGAGCACTAAAATATGGTAAGCAGACACTTCATTCATATGGATATATTTTATGAATAGACTTTCAATGGAGGGACAGAAATCTCACGTGTGTTCTGAAGGAGAAAATTCTTATGGGTTTGGAATGACATGAGGGTGAGTAAATGACAGAATTTCATTTTTAGGCGAACTAACCCTTCAATGGTGCTATATAAATAAAACAGACAGTCCTGTTTCTGCTCTCAGTTGATATGGAAGAGCCTCCCAGCAACTCCGATGGTTTGCAGCCTCAGGATCTGTCGTCGGCCTGCGGCCTTCCCAACATCTTCGATCTGACACGGAACGGTGAGGAATGTCTGCTGAAAGCGAATCCCATCGACGCCTTGCGTGTTGTGCAGACGCCGGGCTGGTTCGTCAATCCTGGGACCAGCAATGGGGCGATTCTTCCAGAGAATGACTCTGACCTGCTGCCGCTTCCCACAGACCAGATCCAACCGGATGATGCGTTTTCCAACACGGCCGTCATGCTCTCATACCTGAGCCGATCGCATGTCTTCTCGGAGCATTCCCCGGTTTACGGCGTTCCTTCGGCATTCCTTCGTGCCTACGATCCTGGCAAACTGGCGGCAGATGCGGGAGACGCGCCACTCTCGGTGGACTTGGACCAACACTGTCTCCAGCAGGTGTCCGTGCCGGTCGGACTAACAGCCTGCGAACCGTTTGGCTTCATGACGCCGGCTCAGGTCGTCGAGAACGTGGCAGCGTTCTGCTACCTTCAACAACCTCCGGACATGGAAAACCTTGCTTTGGAAACACTCAAGTCTTTACAAGCCGATCCCAGCGAGTGCAGGTTTCCCATCAGCGTGGACGAACTTCAGAATGGAGCTGCTAATGCAATGTGGAACGTCGGACCCTTCGAGGGAGGATTTCCGGAGGACAACGGCACGGATGCGGAGGGATTGTGTCCAACTGCAAACCCGGAGCTCGTCTTTCTCATCTCCAGATCCGAGGAGCCGGTGGTTTTAACGAACGCACATGGAGCTGCGAGCTTCGCAATGCCGTTAAACCAAGACGTCAGTAGTCCATTAGATTCCGGATCACCTTCGGCAGAGCAAATAGAGAATGTTTGCACTTTGCCGCAGACTGCGAGTTCGCCAAGCGGAGAAGTGGATGATGCAAAGCAAGAAGAGGAGTCGGATGCGAAGACCGAATTGTCCTGCAACAATCCAACCGAGTCCATGCAGGTCAATGATGCGTCAGACACGGATGCATTCAAAACAAGCGATGGATTGTCTTCGCTCACCACCGAGAAGACATTCGAGAGGAAAAAATTGCCTCCGAGAGCCCGAAGAGGCACAAGGATGGTAGCCATTGTTCAAAACATCCAACCCACCAGGTACAAACCGAGTCGAGCCCGTGTAATAAAATCTCAGGCGAGAAAGTCCAAGAAAAACAAGTCCTCCACTTCCCTGAAGAGGATGCAGGATGTGGCCGGAGAAAAGACAGCATTGCATTTACAGAAAGAAGAAACAGAAATCAGGCGCTCCAGGAGACACAAAGCCACACAATCTACCTCATCTTCTGCAAAGACGTTAGATGCATTCTTAAAATCGACAAAGAAAAAGTCCTCCGAAAGGAAAAGAAACTGTCATTCCTTACCGATGCCTCGAAAACAAGTTAGTGCTCACAAACGACCAACTTCTGCGAAGAAATCTCATGCTGGCAAGCGGAAAAGAAAGAAACACAAAGTCGGCCGCACGTCCTTTTTCTCACCGCAGGAACCCGAAATTAAACTGAAATGTCTGAACTGCAAGGAAGAGAAGAAGGAGGTGCGGGATGACACCTTCAGGCCGTATGTGCGCGTGCATCTCAAGGACTTCCCAACCTGTACGGTTGTCAACTATCCAGAGAACAAGCGGGGAAAGCGGTCGGCATCTGCCGGCTTTGTGTCCGGCGTGTTGCCAGCGACGCCTGGACTGCAGTACGGACGAGTCTGCGCAGACGGCACGCGGAGCGACGTCCTAGTTTGCTGTCTCTGCGGGGGATCGTCGAATGCGATGGACCTTGGAGACTTGCATGGGCCGTATTACCCTGAAGGCTACAAATCAGCCTCCAAAGTCGTTTCCAATCCAGAGGAGGAGGATAATAGTGACTCCAACTCGTCTTTTAGAGGAGGCAGTTGGACGAACTCTTTTCGCAGGGTGCCGGAGTCACCGGATTCGAGATGGACCGAGCCGTCCAGTAGTCCAACAGCGAAGAGACCCAGGACGGACTCCACCACTGATTGGTTCAGCCCTCCCGTGGTTCCTCTTGACGCTAGCGAGCACTGGCTCCACGCAGACTGCGCCATATGGTCCGCAGGTGTCTTTCTGGTTCGGGGAAAACTGTATGGGCTGGATAAAGCCGTCAGGTTGGCGAAAGCGTCGGTAAGATTTCGAATACACAGATTCTTTAACGTCAAACGATCTGCAGTAATGACACTCAATCGTTTGTTTCTCCAGGGTTGTTCGACTTGTCAAAAAAGGGGAGCAACGTTGGGCTGCGTTTTCAAAGGCTGCCCTAACAAGTACCACTACACATGTGCGGTGCAATCAGGTGAGAGACTCTGTTGCACAATATACGCATGTTGTAGCGTTAATTTTGCCATCTTTTTTTTAATTAGCCTAAAGGCCTGTTCACGCCAAGAGCGATAACTGTACCAGAGTCAACACCAGCTAATGGTATCGTTGTGTTTATTCTAACCGCGCTGCAGTTTTGTCATCTGTCGCTTTAAATGCTTGAGCTCTTTAACCCTTTAAACCCGAAGTTTACTGCCGGCGGTACAGTACCCCCCCCACCCCTGAAAAAATTCATAATCAAACTACAGGAATAACACAAAATGGGTATAATTTTAAAGCTTAGCAATCAAGTCTTAACGAGTGCTGAGTAGTCCCTCTAAACCGGAGTGTACTGTTCGCAGGCGCCACCTAGCTACGAAAAAAATCATATTTTCCAAAACTACTGCCTTGATCAACACAAAATAGGTGTCATTTGAAAGCTTAGCAATCAAGTCTTAACGAGTGCTGAGTAGTTCCTCTAAACCGGAGTGTACTGTTCGCAGGCGCCACCTAGCTACGAAAAAAATCATATTTTCCAAAACTACTGCCTTGATCAACACAAAATAGGTGTCATTTGAAAGCTTAGAGTCTGAACTTTATAATGGATGTAGCCACTTTGATTAACTAAGTTATTGCTGAGTTATTTGCTGATAAATTAAAAAAAAAAAAGTTTTCATAATATATAAAATACTTTTTTTGTACTATATATGAGCTGTATGATGTTTTTGACACATTGCAGTACAGTCATATGTCATTTGAAAGGTCTCTCGGAGTAGAATACAACAAGCATAAATGTTTTGGGCTTTGATTAAATTTGAGCGAGTTTTTGTACATGAAGCCCCGCAAGACCCAAATGTAAATAACATACGGATGCGGCATTTATGTCACGTTTTCGCTCCTAACTTCATGAAACATGCCACGATTGTGGAAAATTTACAGCAGATTAAAATGAGTCCAAAATCAGCATAATCCAATGCATCGAGATATTCCTCACAGAGTTAAAAGACATAACACCCCACAGGCGCCAACTAAAATCGAATGTAGCTTTCACGTGGCGTTTTCGCTTAACTTCATGAAACATGCATAGATTGTAGAAAATGCCACATCATTATTTACAGTGGATGCTCCCGATTTAAAATGAGTCCAAAATCAATATAATCAAATGTGTCGATCATGTGATATTCCTCATGGAGGAATGATTTTAAAAATGCCCATTAGGGGGCGTCGAAGGCTAAACAAAAAGGATACCTTGAGTCCAAATGCTGTAACTTTTGATTACTTTATGCTCAATGGAGATCAATAATCATCAGCGCTTTATTCTCAGTGTAGAGAGAGTGCGTGCGTGTGGTTGCCAGATTGTAAATATTAAAACACCAGGCAGAAAATGTTAGAATAGCTCTGATAGGGGGATTTTAACTTGTGGGATCTGGCAACCTCAGGCATGGAGGCATGTTAAAACAATGTAAAATAGTTTTTTCTTTTGAAGAAGATATATAGAGGTATTTTGGTAGTTTTTATTTTTTAAACTACATTTTTCATCAGCAGTGCTGCATGTTCATAGTCCATTTGTGGTGTGGTCAATGTCGTCTCGTCTTAGTCATGGTAAAAAGGGCGACTGTTTTTTGTCATAGATTTTGTTAATGGATTTAATGCATTGCATTGTTTCGAAACAGGCCTTTCGATGGCTTTTGAACAGCTGCTTTTGTGTCTGCATTTGCACAGCAGACGTGTTTAAACCTGTGGTCAGACACACATGGAAACAGATACGGGAAATAAGCGTGCGAATCTGCCTGTGCATGAAAGAAAAGATTTAAATGTATAATTTCTAGTTCAAAAGTGGAGTCAACAATTGCTGTTTCAGCAGTTACTGAATTCAGAACAACACAGAGATTTGAGATCTTTCCACTTCTGTTTTTGTTTTTATTATTTTTTTATATAATATATATATACATGCTCTTCAGGACTAATTAATGCGTTTCCTCATCTTTATTATAGGTTGTGTATTAAACGAGGATAATTTCTCGATGAAATGCAGAAGGCACAAGGTATATGTATAATTTTTTCTTCTACCTTTTTTTTAGATGACAATTCACGTAAAGTATTTCATTATTTGATTCGTAGATTTATTATTTGAATATTTTAAGATGCTAAATATAGTGCTTTTTTCTTTTGTCTGACGCATTAGAACAAGTCCATTAAAGGATCATCATATGGTCAAATCAACAGGTGACGCTGGAGAAAGAGGATCCTATGCAAGGTCTGAGCTCAACACGTGTACACTGGAAAATAAGTTTCAGAATCCAAATGTGTGCATGTTTTATGCATTTCATAAAATACAGTGTTTTATTTGTTTTTTTTTTAGAGTGCGTTTGACCTCTGACCTCCAGCAGCGTGTTCCTGTTCGCCGACCGCGGGACCTTCAGATTCTCTCTGCTTCTGACAGAAACACCTGAACACCTTAATGATTCTGCTGTTGCACTGCTCATAACATCTCTCACTGTCACACAGATGGCACTTCGTGAGACTCGCAAGTCGTTTTGGGTGGGGAACGTCGGGCGCGTCGGAGTGAATTGCACATTTAAGCGGCTCAAAGCAGGAGATGAAACCTCTAAAGCTGAACCATAGCACAAAGCCAGTGTGCTTGTTTCATTTGCCAATATACTTTTTCACAATATGGGTTTGTCATATTTATATATGGGGGCAAATTTATTTGTTATTATTGTAAAAATTTTTTTTTGTTGCTGTTGTAAAATTCCTTTTTCTGAAATCAATTTTGTTAATTCTGTCTTAATTTATGAACTGAATTTGAAATATACTGCTTGTCAGAATGTAAATCCCTCTTCATAATCATCACTATATATATATATTTAGTCACATCCAGTCATGAAAAATCGTCCTTTACAAAATACATTTAAGCTGAAGTGAAGGAAAACATGATGAAAGTTGTGGAAGCGACAGCAGGGGTTTATGCAAGCATTTTTGAAGGGCACTTTGTGTAAAGAAAAAAATTGGGAAAAGATCAATTTTTTTTTTTTTTTTTTTTTTTTTTTTTTTTTAAGTAAGAGTCTGACTTCTAAATTCATGGCCAAAATCCAGATAACTGACAACGGCACATTTACACACTTTAAGAGCGAGATCCACTCTGAACATGTCACTTTCAGTTGCATTAATTGTATGATTCACAAATGTAGTTTTATTGTAAGAAATGCTGAATATTAATGTAAGTTCACACATAACTGAATATAACTTCATTTTCACCTCAGCCAGTGGATATTCTTGTTGGTTCTATGCACTTAAATGCGTCCCCTTGACTTTTGCAAACTAGTGTAAGCTTGCATTAGTAATGATCCATTAGAAATGACCTGTAGGAAATTTGATACATTGGTTTTTTTGCACATGCAATGGAAACTTTGACTTGAGAAAGCATTAATTTGAACTTTAAGTGTTTGTGAAATGTTGAACTTCAATTTGTTAATCTATAATTCCTTTATAAAAGTGGGATTATTCATTTGTTGCTGCCTTGCTAAGACAAATCAGTGTATTTATGATTTTCACCCAGGAAGCACTTCTTTAATTCTTAATGAACGAGACGCAGTGCATTAAACATGACACGTTAAGTGTATTTATATGTCAGTATTTTTGTCCAAAGTTTAAGATGAATCTGGAATCTCTGCCAATTTCAGCCTGATGTATTTGGCAGCTCGTGTAATGTTGTTCATGTCTGTTAATGGACTCGTGTTGTGTGCCATACTCTTGTGCAAATGTCATTTGTTTGGTTTTTCTTTTCTCTAACTTGAATTGTCACATTTTAGCATCATACCAAATGTACCAAAAACAGTTTTTGTTTGCGTTGTTTTTCTCAAATGTCTTTTCGAATCTTAATCTCAGGGTTGAGCAGGGTTCTTTTGTGTTGTTGTTGACATTCTTACCCCGAAATGTATTTATCTTGAACTGACTAAACCAAGTTGGTCAGCGTAATAAATTGGCTTCTTTTATTTTGCCTAACGTGCTTCTGGTCTCGCACTCATTTGTATTTGCTCATATGGTTTTATCATGATGAATATAACCAGTAATAGTAGATATAGATGTAATTTCATTAGGGCCCATGAAGACAAGAGATTGAGGATATTAAATTGCGAGCAGATTTTTGATATTTTAAACGGTTTGGCCGTGGCGTTGAAACAAATTTATGGCGAGAAAAGGGAAACAGGAATTGTGTTATAACTTATGCATACATTGATTTTTATGAAAATTCAGCTGTGTCATAGCGCCTCCAGCTGGCAGCAGGAAATGTCACTTTCAAAATGCTTTGAAATCTCCCTCTTATTTTTACTCGATTTGCTACAGTCTTCATCAGAATAAGGTCAAGACACCGCAGATGCACACCTGCGAAAGGATTCATGATATCTTGAATACTGTTGTCATGGCAATGCATTAAACTTTAATATTCTTTATGGGGGAGTTTGAGGCACTTAGCATGTTTCAAATTGCATGAAACTCGACACATCAGAGTTGCCAACCAGAAGACGTGGGCTAAGAATTAGAAATGGTCGGGGAGAAGGGGCTCTATAGCGCCACCTTTTGACAAAAGCTTGGGGGTTAGTCTTACCTAGTCACCAAACTCAGTACATATATTGTTCTCATCAAGCTGGAAAACGTTCTAATTTACAATCATTAGCTCCGATATTTTTGTTTGAATGTGGATTTTTTGAATAATCAGGCTCTGAGTTTTTAAGTATTACTCGTAGGCAATTCATGCAATCGCCACTAAACTCTGTCAACGACACTGATGCTAAATTGCAAACGCTTATAGGTTATCTGGAACAGTGTTGCCATAGAGAGGGATTAAAGTAATGACAAAAAGGGGAAACAAGAAGTGTCTCATATCGTGTAAAATCATTGTTTGATTTAAATTAAATTAAGACTGTATGTTGACCGCCATGCACAGAGTAGCAGTGGCGCCAGGGTTTGGGCCCGTCATCGCTTCTTGCAGCTATATTTTAGTTTTATTGTTGTTTACCCATAACTAGTGTTTTTTTAGCAATAATAAAACCAGTAACTCAAACCTACAAAAACAAACACATGCACATTTTAGTCAAGATTTATTTCCGAATAAATCTCAGCTTACAGGAAGACAGTTGTATTGCAAAGACAGGATTTAGACGGGTTTCAGAGTTTGTTTTGATGACTGAAGCCCACCGACAGCTAAAATCAAATCGAAACGATCACCATAAACCAAAACACTTCAGCACGAAGAGTGATCGATCACAAAATCTCCAGGTCTTTTCATTTGTTATTAAAATAAAAACATGGTCAGTAAGTGTCGTTGCATGTCTACGATATGTAAGAACATGATATTTCTGTTTTCCTACACTGCTGGGCCACTTTTAATGCAAAGAGAGTGATACAACTATAAGCGTCTCAGAACATACTCCCAATACATGTTGAAAGCTCATGCAGACATGTAGCATAAAATAAAACACATATCAAGACAAACTATACCAATTCCAATAAACACCCCTTTTGTTTGTTTTCAAGGCCTTTCGCCCAGCAAACAAAATATATTCTAAGAAAGTTTTGCCAATGTTCCCATTACGTTATGAAAACGTTATTACTGAACGTTATTTTTTTATAAAAAACATTCTGAAATATTCCAGTTACGCAAATGTTAAAAATTTAATGTTGTATGGGAACATTTCTTTTGAATGTTTTCTGAACTTTCTGAAATACGCTGCAAGTAATATTATTTAAACATTTCATGGGGGGAAAAACACTCCATGAATGATGTTTTTGGCTAATGTTTTGCAGACATTAAACCAGTTGCATAAACTTAGCCACTAGCAGTTTAGATAGTTAAAGGTGCAGTAGGTGATCTGGGAAATGCTAACTTTAGCCTGCTAGCATTGAAAGCATACACTAAAAAATCTTGGGTTATTTTTTCTACCCAAGTCCTGGGTTGAGCCTTTTGGGTAATTTTTTGGGGTTATTTTTCCAGCGTTTGGGTAGTTTTTGTGTTACCCAGCTCCTGGGTCGGACTTAACAACCCAGCGTTTGGGTAGTTTTTGTGTCACCCAGCTCCTGGGTCGGACGTAACAACCCAGCGTTTGGGTAGTTTTTGTGTCACCCAGATCCCGGGTCGGACGTAACAACCCAGCGTTTGGGTAGTTTTTGTGTTACCCAGCTCCTGGGTCGGACGTAACAACCCAGCGTTTGGGTAGTTTTTGTGTCACCCAGATCCCGGGTCGGACGTAACAACCCAGCGTTTGGGTAGTTTTTGTGTCACCCAGATCCCGGGTCGGACGTAACAACCCAGCGTTTGGGTAGTTTTTGTGTCACCCAGATCCCGGGTCGGAAGTAACAACCCAGCGTTTGGGTAGTTTTTGTGTTACCCAGCTCCTGGGTCGGACGTAACAACCCAGCGTTTGGGTAGTTTTTGTGTCACCCAGATCCCGGGTCGGACGTAACAACCCAGCGTTTGGGTAGTTTTTGTGTCACCCAGCTCCCGGGTCGGACGTAACAACCCAGCGTTTGGGTAGTTTTTGTGTTACCCAGCTCCTGGGTCGGACGTAACAACCCAGCGTTTGGGTAGTTTTTGTGTTACCCAGATCCCGGGTCGGACGTAACAACCCAGCGTTTGGGTAGTTTTTGTGTTACCCAGCTCCTGGGTCGGACGTAACAACCCAGCGTTTGGGTAGTTTTTGTGTCACCCAGATCCCGGGTCGGACGTAACAACCCAGCGTTTGGGTAGTTTTTGTGTCACCCAGATCCCGGGTCGGACGTAACAACCCAGCGTTTGGGTAGTTTTTGTGTCACCCAGATCCCGGGTCGGACGTAACAACCCAGCGTTTGGGTAGTTTTTGTGTCACCCAGATCCCGGGTCGGAAGTAACAACCCAGCGTTTGGGTAGTTTTTGTGTCACCCAGATCCCGGGTCGGACGTAACAACCCAGCGTTTGGGTAGTTTTTGTGTCACCCAGATCCCGGGTCGGAAGTAACAACCCAGCGTTTGGGTAGTTTTTGTGTTACCCAGCTCCTGGGTCGGACGTAACAACCCAGCGTTTGGGTAGTTTTTGTGTCACCCAGATCCCGGGTCGGACGTAACAACCCAGCGTTTGGGTCGTTTTTGTGTCACCCAGCTCCCGGGTCGGACGTAACAACCCAGCGTTTGGGTAGTTTTTGTGTCACCCAGCTCCTGGGTTGGAAGTAACAACCCAGCGTTTGGGTAGTTTTTGTGTCACCCAGATCCTGGGTCGGACGTAACAACCCAGCGTTTGGGTAGTTTTTGTGTCACCCAGATCCCGGGTCGGACGTAACAACCCAGCGTTTGGGTAGTTTTTGTGTCACCCAGCTCCTGGGTCGGACGTAACAACCCAGCGTTTGGGTAGTTTTTGTGTCACCCAGATCCCGGGTCGGACGTAACAACCCAGCGTTTGGGTAGTTTTTGTGTCACCCAGCTCCTGGGTCGGACGTAACAACCCAGCGTTTGGGTAGTTTTTGTGTCACCCAGATCCCGGGTCGGACGTAACAACCCAGCGTTTGGGTAGTTTTTGTGTTACCCAGCTCCTGGGTCGGACATAACAACCCAGCGTTTGGGTAGTTTTTGTGTTACCCAGCTCCTGGGTCGGAAGTAACAACCCAGGGGTTGAGTTATTTATCCCGTCCAAAGACACGCCTCCTCCAAAACACATGAATGCGCATAGACCAGAAACGAGACGACCAGAGACAATGATATTGGATTACATCCAATTTTACCAGGTGAACCCCACCAAAAATGCAGATTTTACCCCCCAGAACGTGTTTTTACCGGGGGTCGCTGAAATGCAATTGGGCTAGTTTTGAGTAGCAGTTGGGCAGGTTTTGTTGTGAAAATCTGGCCAACCCTGAAAACATGCTATCATTTAATTCAGACCGAATGCAATGAAGGAACATTTTTTATGGTCCTACACCTTCCACAGATGATATAAAAATACATTTAGTCTACTTAGCATAATGATTGCTGTCAGGATATGAGCAGACTTTCAACCAGCATAACAAAACATGTTTCTGTAGAGAATCACCTATTGCACCTTTGTTAGTAAGAGGTAATCAGTCTTACTTTACCCATTCAAATTAGACCGATCTACCTTTATATCTAACTAACATTAAAAAGCTATTCTTGAAGAAAAAAGCAGTTTATGCAAACATTCTATTAATGTTACTGGAGGAATGTTTGTTCATAACTTTGAGGGAACCTTGCCAGAACGTTTCCTGAACTTAAGTCTTCCCTTTCATCCTGACCTGAAAATGATGGGTTTCAGTATGACAGCAGCGGCGCAGATGTGTTTCACACGCACAGGCTTTATCAGGTAGTTCTTGATCTCAGTGAGAAATAAACAACAACAACAACAACAACAACAACAGCATACAAACACGACAACAAAACCAACAATTCATTTGGCTGGCTTGATGTTTTGCCCTATGTCATCTACTAAAAATTTCACTCTGAAACATTATGCAATTGTGACAGCAAAAATTTTCACATTACATCAATTCTCACATATCTTAAAACACTTGTTTTCAATGTTTTCATCAACGTCATGCAGTTATTATGTTTGCTTGCGCAAATTTGCGCTCGTTGTTTTGCATTTCAATTTAAACCAATGTAGAAAATATATAAGATAATACTTTAAAGGGGGAACACCAAAAAAAATTGTACAGTAGGCAAAAATACGTCTTTTCAACCTGTCAGTCTTCAATAGATACTGTATGTCGTTCACCACTACAACCAGTACAGAAGGTACAAGGTTTTTTTTGTTTGTTTTTTGTTTTTTTGCAACAGAAATGTCATAAAGAAATCACAGCCGAACTCTGAGAAATGAAAAATAGGCCTACTCTAAAACATCATGAATAAAACTTTGTCCATAGTTTTCAATTATGTCATGGAGTAGCACGTCTTTCAGCCACATTAAAAAATAAGTTTGGCACAACTGTGCTAAAGTACTAAAATTAAATTAAAAATATTGATGTTTGTTAATCACTATATCAACTGAAAAAATATATATTTCTAAGAATCCTGATAAATTAAGAACAATTAATTAAAAACAACAGTCTACAAGTCAGATTTATAAACACTTCGAGTACATGCGATATCTGTGACACGTTCAAGTGTCATAAACCTCGGCAAAACCTTTCGTTTTGTTGTTGCACGTACTGAACATTAAGTAAATTAGGATTTAAATAACAAAACATCTAAATTCGTAATTTCGTACGCAGCAAATCTCAAACACACATTCACATCATCTGCTCTCATAAATGTCCCGATTCTCACTGTTTGCTTATTCACAGAAATGATTTTGATAAATTCCTCACAAGAATGAAGATCCCAGATATTCTCCTTTCTTTTTTGCTTCATATATTGCTTTAGAGACAATTTGGGGAAGCCCTCGTGTTTCTTCCCGAGCTGGAAGTGGATTCGAGCTTTCAATCCACTCGTGTATTGGTTCATTGCGCGTTAGAAAGCACAACCTGCACGGCATTTCACAGTTTCAGTGCAACGTTTCTTCACAGACTGTTTCTAAACACGCAAATCTATGTTAGGAATGTTAGTCGAGCGAGCGGAGAATCAAACAGACACCAAACACAAACTAAATTCGATTTTTTGCGTTTAAAGATGCGGTCACATTTACCGTTGCTCAGCGAATTTTCGTAGGTGAAATTCAGTCATTTCAAAAGGAATCCACGCCATCGAGGGCGAATGATTTCGCTCATTTTCAAGTTTGTCACGCGAATTCGCCATACAAACAGAAAGGTGCTCGGTTCGAAAGCGACTTCTGTGAGAGCGGTTTTAACGATAGACAACGGATCTTTTCGCCCACAAAAATTTGCTGAATTTACGCTAATGTGACCAGAAGCCCATTTCTGCCACATAAGGAAAAAGTAAAAAATCATAACATAAAAATTACATAAAAAGTCAAACTTACACACTAAGTCGTGTAATTATCAGATGACAAGTCGAAATGATGACCTAATAAGTCAAAATTATGAGTCCAAAAAATGACGAAATTATGATATAAAAAGTCAAAATTATGACATTAAAAGTCATAATTATTACATTAAAATTTGAAAAAATAACAAAAGTCGAAATTATGACAGAACTTTTTATCTCATAATTTTAATGACATTCGAAGTAAAAAATTATGACATACTAAGTCATAATTATGGCATAAAAAGTCTAATAATCTCTACTTTATCATAAATCATAATTTCTACTTTCTATCTCATAATTTAAAGTTTTTAATATGTTAGTCATAATTATAATTGTCATAATTATGACTTAGTATGTCAATTTTTTACTATCTCATAATTTTGACTGTTATAATTATGACATGAAAAGTCAAAATTATGATATTCGAAGTAAAAATTATGACCTAGTCGAAATTATGACATTCAAAATAAAAATTATGATTTAAAAAGTCATTAATATGACAGTCAAAATTATGACATAAAAAGTCATAATTATGGCACATCATAATTTCTACTTTTTATCTCATAAATTAAACTTTTTAATATTAGTCATAATTATAATTGTCATAATTATGACTTAGTATGTCAATTTTTTACTATCTCATAATTTTGACTGTTATTATTATGACATGAAAAGTCAAAATTATGACCTAGTCGAAATTATGACATTCAAAGTAACAATTATGACTTAAAAAGTCATTATTATGACAGTCAAAATTGACAGTCATAATTTTTATCAGTAATTTCAATTTTTCATCTCATAATTATAACTGTCAGAATTATGACTTAGTATGTCATAATTTTGACTTTAATCTCAAATATGACTTAGTATGTCATAAATTCGACTTATGTCATAATTATGACTTTTTATGTTATAATTTTATGTGGTGGAAATGGGCTTCCATACAATAGCGCTATATTGTTCGTCAAACTCCGTTACGGATGTGTGCGAGTGTTTGGAGTCTCTTATGGATGCGAATGCTTGTGCGCATGTTGATCCCGTCAGCTGTGCGTTCACACGCAGATCTCTATAGGCGTCGTGACCAGGATGCGGCTGCTAGGAGGACTGTCTCTGGCCGAACGCTCATAGCTGTTGGTGGAAGACACGGAGCTGTTCGTGGACACGGAGGTGAAGTGGTGAGTCGATCCGGAGTCCACGCCGTTGCTCTTGGAAGCCGTCGGAGACAAGGTCTGCTGCTTCATGCGGCCCACCAGCAGCTCCTCCTCCTCAGATGAAGAGTTCAGCGTGGCCTGATTGTGGTTTCCGCTGCTCTGGCCATCCAGCATCCAACGGTGGCTGAAATGCACGAACACCTCCTTGACCAAGCAGCGGCGTTCCTGCTCCAAGGCCAGGAGCTTTCTGAACATGCGCAGGGCTTCGTCCGTGAAGCGGCGCCACTGGGACGGCACAGTGCCCGTCCGCCGCCTCTGCCAGCGCACAAACTCTTCGTAGAAAGTGTCGGACGGCATGGCCTTCTCCCAGGGAAAGTTCCCGGTGAGCATGCAGAAGAGCAGCACTCCGAAGGCCCACACGTCCGTGCTGTAGTCCACACAGAAACCCTCGTGTTTGGACGTGTCGCAGAGCTCCGGCGCCGTGTAGGGGATGGTGCCGCTCACGCGCTTCACTGGCGAGCCGGCGCGCCGCGTCATGCCAAAATCCGACAGCTTGACCCTGCGACACTCCTTGTCGAAGATTAAGATGTTCTCGGGCTTGATGTCTCTGTGCACAAGCTTCTTGGAGTGCAGGTAGTCCAGGGCAATGGCCACCTGATGGACGCAGCGCTTCGCCACCGGCTCCGGCAGTCCCACCTGTGCCGAAACATTGAGAATAATCAGTCACCGACACAACAAAGATCATCGCCATCAGTGCTTATATCAATCGAGGTTTAACCTTTTAACCATCACCGCCCCCTGTTTAGGCACAGATCTGAACTTCAATGGTTGTAGTTCAAGAATGCTTTGGACTAAAGACCTAAGGTTGGCCTGTTTTAAAGAAGACACTCAAACAGCTTTAAAAAATTGTAATAGATAACAATTAGATACGATAATAGCATTACAGAAGTTTAAGTTTACTGTAAAGCAAATGTACCAAACTAAACATTTTTATTTTATACAAAATATACACTGATCAGGCATAACATTATCACCACCTTCCTAATATTGTGTTGGACCCCTTTAAGCGAGCTCTTGGTGCATTATAGTCCTTCACGTCTATTGCGATCTCAGAATTCAGGCCAGTTGATAATACCCAGAATATCAAAATCAACTGAAGGCGGCAGATCCTTTTCCTATTTAGCACCTAAACTCTGGGAACAATCTTCCTAGCATTGTTCGGGAAGCAGACACACTCTGTCAGTTTAAATCTAGACTAAAAACACATCTCTTTGCTCTTGCATACACATAACACATTATCAATACATTAACATTTTTCAAATCCGTTAAAGGATTGTTACGCTGCAATAATTAGGTCGGCCGGAACCGAGAACATTTCCTATAACACTAGATATACCTGTACATCAGAATAAGAATGGCATCTACGCTAATATCTGTCTCTCTGCTTATCCTGAGGTTTTCCGGGTGCTGGATCCAGGCCGTATCCAGATCAGATGGAGAACCTGTGTCTGGACCTGACTACAACGTAGCCCAGGAGACAATGGGCCTACAGATCCAGTTCTGGCTGCATCTATAATTCAGATTTTTAAATCTCCGTATCCGCTTACATATATTTATATATAATCTATTTTTAATCTCTATAATAAAAATGTATAATTCAGATTTTGATCTCCATATCCATTTACATATATTATATATATCTTCCAAGGGGTTTTTTCCCTCCTAGGACTTTTTTCCCAGTGCTAGCACGCTGGGTTTTTCTCCTAGGGGTTTTTTTCCACCCCTGGGATCAGCCGACATTGGCTTAATGTAGCACCATCTTGTATATGTTACATATTACCACGCTTGCTTGTACAGCTTATTTTTAACCATTTCTCTTTTTTCTGTGCTCCTAATATGTAAAGCTGCTTTGAAACAATTACAAATTGTAAAAAGCGCTATATAAATAAATTTGACTTGACTTGACTTGACTTGCTGCCAAAACAGCCCTGACCTGTTGAGGCATGGACTCCTCTAGACCCCTGAAGGTGTGCTGTGGGATCTGCACCAAGATGTTAGCAGCAGATCCTTTAAGTCCTGTAAGTTTTAAGGTGGAGCCTCCATGAGTCGGACTTGTTTGTTCAGCACATCCCACAGATGCTCGATTGGATTGAGATCTGGGGAATTTGGAGGCCAAGTCAACACCTCAAACTCGTTGTTGTGCTCCTCAAACCATTCCTGAACCATTTCTGCTTTGTGTCAGGAGCATTATCCTGCTGAAAGAGGCCACAGCCACCAGGGAATACCATTTCCATGAAAGGCTGTACATGGTCTGAACAAATGCTTAGGTAGGTGGTACGTGTCAGAAGTAACATCCACATGGATGGCAGGACCCAAGGTTTCCCAGCAGAACATTGCCCAAAGCATCACACTGCCTCCGCCGGCTTGCCTTCTTCCCATAGTGCATCCTGGTGTCATGTGTTCCCCAGGTAAGAGATGCACACGCACCCGGCCATACACGTGATGTAAAAGAAGACATGATTCATCAGACCAGGCCACCTTCTTCCATTGCTCCGTGGTCCTGTTCTGATGCTCACGTGTCCACTGTTGGCACTGTTGGCACTTTCGGCGGTGGACAGGGGTCAGCATGGGCTCCCTGACTGGTCTGCAGCTATGCAGCTCCATACGCAACAAACTGTGATGCACGTCAGAACCAGCATTAACTTCTTGAGCAATTTGAGCTACAGGAGCTCGTCTGTTGGATCGGACCACACGGGCCAGCCTTCGCTGAGCCTCGGCCGCCCATGACCCTGTCTCCGGTTCACCACTGTTCCTTCCTTGGAGCACTTTTGATAGATACTGACCACTGCAGACCGGGAACACCCCACAAGAGCTGCAGTTTTGGAGATGCTCTGACCCAGTCGTCTAGTCATCACAATTTGGTCCATGTCAATCTCGCTCAAATCCTTACGCTTGCCCATTTTTCCTGCTTCTAACACATCAACTTTGAGGACAAAATGTTCACTTGCTGCCTAATATATGAGTGATCAGTGTTATTCACTTCACCTGTCAGTGCTCATAATGTTATGCCAGTGTATATTTGGTGTATGTTTTGTATACATAATATATTGCCCTTACAAATGTAAAAAAAACGCCCCTGGAAATCAATGGAAACTATTGCATTACGCTTGTTAAATGATGCTGCATTACCTGTGGTGGAATGATATCAAACAGGTCTCCAGACGGGGCGTACTCCTGTGCAAAAACATAGTACTCCTCCGTTTCAAACGCAATGCCAGACATGTTGATGACAAAGGGACACGGAGAAAGATAGAGGGAGATGCTGTACTCTCTTAAGAAACTCTTCAGCTTGGTTGTTTTCTTCTTTAGGAACTTAAGAGCCATCTTGTTACCTGTAGGTTGAGGAAAGCAAAACATGCGATGTGTGAATTCATTCAGTTAAAGCTTTATTGGTTTAGTGCACCTGATCCTTCCCCTCTTAGAACACAAATATGTTATATGAACATTTTGCAATTGTTTATATCTCACAATTTTGACTTTATAACCTGCAATTTATATTAAAAAATTTTGAATTGCGAGTTTATATCATACAATTCTGACTTTATTTCTCGCAATTGCAAGTTTATATCACACAATTCTGAGCAACAAGCTTCCATAGTTTGTCATTTTTATTAATTTTAGGTTGTTCTTTTTCTTAAACATGGTTATTGACTATATCCTACAGTCACATGTTTTATTCCCGAGTGAATCTGTGTTTTGAATGAATTGGTTGAGTAAATGATTCAATGACTCGCTCAAGTGTTTCATTTTCTGAATGAATCAGTGTTTTAGAAAGAATTGGTTGAATGAATGATTCAGTGACTTATTCATAAATTCATCTGTCGCCACCTACTGGAGTAATGATGTTTATTAGGTTTTAGATTATTTTATTGATTTTAGTACTTAAATTTAAAATAAGGAAAAGAGAAATGTTGCCTTGGCAACTAGATGAAATAAAATGGATATATATATATATATTTTATTTCAGTTAATGTTTATTTTTAAGTATTGAAAACAGTTCACGATAATAACCCTGGAACTGTGCTGTACCTCTGATCTTATGGATGACGAGGTCCACCTTCCCATAGGTTCCCTTGCCAAGCTCCCGTATGACTTCATAGTATTTGTTGACCTCGACCTTCTCCAGGTTTTGAGCTGTGAACAGCTGCAGTTCCTCCAGGATGTCGACGGACACGCGCGAGACGACGGGAGAAGAGCTCATTCTTGCGGGGGAACAGCTGCTGACTACCGCTCAGCCTTACTGCAACACAAAAACAAGCAAACGCATTTCAATTTGGGAGCCGCCTTCCCCTGCTGAGGACTGAGTGAAACGCTAGCGATTGCCTTGCATCCTGCTCTGCCGCAGGGAATGTAATTATCCTGCAGATAAGGGACATGTGCTCTGAGGAGAGGGATTTCACTTACCCTGATCTAACCTGCTAATCTCGCCACTTTCATGTCTCAGTACTCTTGCTCTCTCAGTGTTTGGGTTCTGTGGCTTATGCAGCATTGTAATCGTCTGATCCTTAATGTCTCTGTCTTGGATATTTATCATTTCATTACATTTTAAAGAAGCGCTCGACTGTTTACAAGTCAGACCTGATCTGCTGTTGCATAACCTACTGTACTTACAAGTAAGATGATCAAATAGGTTTTGAAATTGGAAAAATGAGTTTTAGAAGTTCTTAGTATTTGGTTTGGCACTTGGAGCTGCATGCAAGGGTTGCACAGCAAAACTAGCCCAATGGCCAATCAGAAGTAGCCCAAAATTATTTTAAAAATATGAGTAATTAATAATGAGAACATTGCAAGTTGCTTTGTTTATTTGTGTTCCATAAGCAAACCAACACACAGTAGCAGTGTTTCCTGAATGAATCAGTGTTTTTGAAAAAATAAATAATGATTCAATGCCTCAGTCACTTGTTTAGTTCCCGAATAAATCAGTGTTTTGAATTAATTCCAGGGCTGGGAAAATAAATCGATGCATCGCGAATTCAGAAATGATTCTGGAGCGATTCTGAGATTTTCCGAATGCATCGCGATTCTCTCTGGAATCGATTCTGAGCTTAGTTTTTAACAGAAGATGGCAATACGTGCTTTAGAAACAGTCGTACTCTTCTTGCTTCCAATTCCTTACACACACCACTTGAAACTTCTATAAAATAATCATTCATAAGTTCAAAAAGGTTGAAGTGAATTACAAGGGTGTTTGCAGTGGGCTGTTTACATTAATCTTGCATCATAAAAGCATTCTCAGACTCGGCCGAATGCACAAGCGCTCTTCTTCATGAGTATTTGAATGCACGGTTAAAAACTAGCCTAGAGCGCCATCTGCTGTTAAAAACTAAGCTCAGAATCGATTCTAGAAGCATCGATTTATTGTCACAGCCCTAATTAATTGGTTGAGAGAATAATTCAATGACTCAGTCAGTTGTTTAGTTCCCATATAAATCAGTGTTTTGAATTAATTGGTTGAGAGAATGATTCAGTGACTTCAGTGACTCACTTGTTTCATTCCTGAATTAATCATTGTTTTTCAACAAATCAGTTGAATAAATAAGTGTTTTTGACTTGAAGCAGACCAATCAGTGAATGACATCAAAGTACCGCGAGAGTGATTCTCTAAACGCTCTCGTGGTACTTTGATGTCATACACAGGTTGGTCTGCGCACTGCGCAGTGCTGTCGAACACACCTAAAGCCGAAATTATACTTCACTTTTTACATATGCACGAGGGTCAGCGTGTAGTGCGCGTGACGCGGATTTGCCCTGGGGCGTCGATTCACAAGGTAGCCGAAAAAACCTGCATAAAAAGAACAGACAGGAACGCATGCAAGCTACAGCGAAGATGGAGGCCTACATAGACAAGAGATTAGGTTAGAAAGTAAATTGTAGCATGAAAGAATACAAATATATTTACATGGGTTGTAACTAAAGAGATTGCTCAAAACTGTGCATACGTCGAACGCCTGTGTACGCGCACGAGTCAAGTGAAGTATACTTTGCAAGGCTGTGCATTTGACTATGTAAATGCCTAAAAAACTGCCTAGGGCTTAACAATTTAATGATTCAATAACTTGTTTTTGTTCCCGAATGAATCAGTTGAATGAATGATTCAATGACTCACTCATAAAAGTAATTTGTCGCCACCTACTGGAGTAATGATGTAACCTGCAGAAAGATACACAGCACTAATGTCACAACAAACCAAGACAAACGGAGCGATACGATCCGTGAAAAGTCCCAGTGCTATTGGATGATTATCAGCACTCTTGGAACCACTCGGCCAATCAGATTCCAGGGCCGGAACTAATCTAATCAGCCACAAGTCATTGGACGATAAAGTAAAACAGTTCAATTACCCCCAATTACTCAGTCTGGCTGATATTATCAGTCAGGTCAATCACTAGTTCTAATCTTATTATTAAATTAGAAAACAATAAAACATAATGTCAGAATCGCAGCCCATCTGTCCCTCAGCAGGGTCATTAGCTACTGCCGGTGCATCAGAAGTGCTTAGCTTGCATTGGATTTTAAACAGCCATGATAGTCTAGTTACATTTATTTCTACAGTGCAAAATGTTTTAAAGCAGCTTCAGTAATAAACTGGAAAATAAATGCAAAATTCATCGATTATACAAGTTCAAGCTCTGTGACAATAATGTCATTATCCAGCTGGAACGGCTTTCTTATTCACAGCGTACGTTATTGATCTTACACCTGCATTATACATTACATGTCATGACACCTCCTTCAGCTTGCACAAAAACATCAATAGAGTTTTTTACATTTGATGAATAATGTGAGTGCAAAAACTCGCCAATGCGATGGTGATGCTAAGGTGTTCTGGGTGGGTGCCAGGGCACTGAAATGTGGGTTGGTAAGGTAGTTTATGACATAACCCACCTCTCCTTAACAAACTGCATGAACTTTCATCATTCATATTGAAGGTGCAGGACGAGTTATATTCTCAATACTTGGTCAAATTCCCACTAATAACCATTATTAAACAGACTTCAAATGCAGTCTGGAAATCTGACATATTCACACCAGGACTTCATAAAGAGCGCAGAACATGCCAAGAATAAAGCCGGGCTGGTGCAGTATATGACTCACCGGGTCAAAGCTGCTCGAGGCAAAGAAACGCAAATATAGATCATCATCTCTGCTGTAAAGTCAAACCTTGACATCTGAAGACATTTCAACAGACTTTACGCACACATTCTGGTACAGGACGTTCTGAGTTGTTTTTGCACAGACCTCCACTGCTTCTCATCATTACACAGCCGTTTAAAATCATCAAACAACCATGGCTCATTTATTCCCGAGCGCAAGCTATTTTGTCATTCCGTTATCCAAGCCGCAGCCAGGAAAAAGCAGACAAGAGGGAAGGAAAGGAAAATGAAACACGGGCCTTTAATCTCTCTCAGTACTTCCACACTAGAATATTCATGTCACTCATGTCTGCAGGTCTGATGGTGTTTCTCGCCTACAGACACGCTTGTTTTCTTCACTAACCCTCAAAGACTTTCTGCACTTGATTATTAATGAAGGCATATGACGGAGGGGTGAAGGATTTTGATGGATTGGTAGAAAGTGACAACGCAAGGACTTTACGTCAATCAGATGTGATAAGCTTTTGTTGATAGAGAAGAGTCACTTCACATTTGACCTTTACGACTCATATGAACATTTTGTGAGAGTTTATAAGGAGTAAACATTGTGACTCTGTGGATCTAAAAAATGCTGGGTTAAAAACAACCCAAGTTGGGTTGAAAATGGACAAATTGGGTTAAATGTTTGCTCAACATTATGGGCAGTTTTATCAAAGTCCCTTTAAGACAAGTCATTTCACTCGGCGGCCATCTTCAAATTCAACATCAAATTCTCCAAAACTGTTTGCCAAGCTTTCGATTCAATTTCATATTTGTAATCACAAATCAAATCTAACAACAACTGTCTCATAATTTTTTCCCAAACGCTCGAATAATGACAAAAAAACTGTATTTTTTTGGCTGGTTCAAGCTAATGCGCATGCGCAGACGTAAATGCGCGTCTCCTGTGCCTCATTTCGGAGGCGCGCTTCTGGCTGTTTCTATAGAAACTGGTGATTCTAACGGCCGCTGCAGTGACGCGATGACTTTACCAATCGGCGATTGGCTCTTATTTAGAAGGCGGGACTTATTCCGCCATATTGTGCGTTTCACTTTCTCCCATTCAAAACAATACAAGTGACACATCTTGTGTTATTCTATAGTCTTTGATTTTATTTAACTCAACTATTGTTTAAAAACTATATGTCTGGCTTCGTTGTCTTTTGACTTCCGGCTTGTATTTCCAAGCTATCTTATGAATGAATGAACCATTTTAAAATCAAAATAAGACATGTTTAAACATAACAATGCTCATGAAATTAAAAAACACGTAAATCACTTCACCAGAATTATTCACAGCGATAATTACAGGGCTAGAGGAAGTTCAAAGACAATATTCTAAAGATCGGCGCGCATGTTTCTCTGGAAAGCTATTTCTGGCTTAAAATGAACATTTATTAATAACACATAATTACTAGAGGAAACAATCAAAAGCTGAACATTTATTAATAAGCAATTTGTGTATTGTTTAATATTCATTAAACTTTTTAAAACATTTTAATAAATGTAAACAATGTAATAAAAAAGTAAATAAACATAGGCTATTAATAAATGTTCATTTCCAACATACTTTGGGTTAATTTTAAGCAAGAAATACAGTAATGTTTAAACAATAGTTGAGTTAAATAAAACTACCCAACAGGTTGGGCAAACATTTAACCCAGTCGCTGGGTTTGTCCATTTTTAACCCAGCATTTTTAGAGTGTATGTATATTAGCGCAGAGATTCCTGAAGAAATGGGATAACCTTTAACTCAATATTGCATGTTTTTACTATGGTATGTTTTTACTTTTACTATGGTAACATTTTAAAGTCAAGTCAGCTGATGCCGTCATCTTGTTGTATTGTTTAGTTTAGGGAAATCATCTGCTTAAGTCTATTTCATATATATGCATACATGCATGTAACTACGGTTGCAGACGCTGTCAACTTGCTCTCGAATGTTCTTTAAGACGAGTCATTTCATTCGGCGGCCATCTTTGAAACGCCTCTCGGGCATTCTGGGCATCATGCAGCTCCTATCACTTTGAATGGGGAAACATCAAATTCTCCAAAGCTGTTCACCAAGCTTTTTATTAAATTTAATATTTGAAATCAACAATGAAATCTGACAACAACGGTCTCACAAACGCTCGAATCATGACAAAAAACAGCATTTTTCAGGCTGGATGAAGCTAATGCGCAGTCCCAAGTGCGCGTCTGACTGTTTCTAATGGCCGCTAATGACTTTACCAATCGCCGATTGGCTCTTATTTAGAAGGCAGGACTTATTCTGCCATATTGTGCATTGCATGGTCTCCCACTCATAATAATACGAGTGCACCTTCTTTCTGAAGTCTGAATGTTCACGGACCGCTCCAGTGGGCGGCTTACGTATATATCTAATGCAGCAGCATTAACTAGTTTTCTGTATTCTAATGCCAAGAAAATGAAACACAAATGTACATTACATAATAATAATAAAAAAAAAAAACATATAAAAACACTTTGACCAACTAATGAGAAACGAGTGGGAGACATTTTGAATTTCACGATAGGCTATATGCACGGTTACTTCCTGGTTGTTGTTAAGCCAGCTCGGGCATTTCCGGTGAACTGTTAGCTGTTCATTCTGTAGTCGCTGTACATCGACACAAAACCATCAATGGTTGACTTTTTAATGTTGTATTCATATTTTAATGCAGTTACCTAATTTGCCAATAAACCAGTTTTATTGATTGCGATAAAGACGAAGCTATTGGGATCGTTTAAAAACGCTGTCTGTAATTAGACACACACACATTATTTTCTCCAGCACTTCAAATGTTATTTTTAATGTGATGACCACAAACATTACTTGTTCATCCTTCTGAGATTGTCCCCATTGTAAATGTTTAAACGAATGTTTAAAAATGTAGGAAATTCAACATTTGATAGAAAACACATTTAAAAATAAAAAAGACAATAATTACCACTTTAACCAGCAGGTGGCGGCAAAGTAGCATTTATTTGCACATATATCAGCCATTTCCTCTAATCGTTTTTCACTTCGTTTTTGACTAAATAATAAACATTATAAAATAACTAGGTTTAAAAACACATTTTGTCAATGTGAAGTATGAAATACTCAGAAAATCTCCTGAAAAACAATAACTTTTCTTGTGAATGAATGACACAGAAAGCGAGCGCCGCTCTCTCTTTATAATCACAGCAGCTGTCAGTCAGAGCAGCTCAAGATCAATGATTTCAGCACACTTTATTCAATTAATCTAACTAAAGTGCACAATAAATATTTAATTTTTGAAGCTTTTTTTCACATAAAAGTGTGAAAACTGATGGTCGAATTGAATTTAGCCGAGGAGGAACACTGAGGTACGTCTTTATTTATTTATTTTTTTATGCCGTCTTGTGTTTGAATAACTAAATTAATGCTATGCCTGACTATTTAAGTGACTATATTCTGATTATAAACTAAGTGATGCTCAACACACCAGCACATGACTCTCACCGGAAGTTCTCCAGCTGGCTTATATTATTGCGGAAGTTCTAAAGAACGCTCATATAGTCCATTATACACTTAAGAAAACAAAACAAATGCAGTGTTTTTTAATGTATGCTCTATTAAAAGACTCAAAAACTACTATCAACACTGTTTAGTTATCTTAAACTATACATTTAAAATCATTTTTTTTGAGAGAGAGACAACATAGTCAATCCAACAGCGGATTTGAAGCACAGCCAAGTACATTTCATGTGCAACAGACACTCAAAAGCTTCACAAGCTCTTCAAAGTCAACATTTTCCATGATTAAGCCTTTCATTTTTTTCCTAATGCATTGCATAAGACAGAACAATCACACAAGACATTAAAATTAAAAAGCTTGCAGGGGAAAACCCAGAAATCACCAGGCAGTACCATGGTATAATGACTGATGCTTTTTATATACTACTTAATTATTATTATTATATTCATTGACATACTACTCCAAGGCACTTCAAACAATTGGAACTATTATGGTAAACATTGTTTTATTATTATATACACGTGCAAAAATCCACAATATTGCTGCCATATCCAAAAAACATGGTACTAATAGGTTTAAACAAATTGGTGTTAACAATAAAACCTGATTGAAGGATGCACATGCGCACAAATGTCTGCTGGGACAATACTGTTTATGTGGTGATACAAGAAATGAACAGGAGGTCATGTGGAGCAGCGCCATTAATTAAAAACTGTGACTCTCTCACCTTGTGTTCAGACCACAGGAGTGTGAAAGGAGAGCCAGAGAGACAATAAAACATGATCGCATTCATTTTCCCCAAATGTGCAGGATGGATGTGTGGATGGAAGCAAAGCGCTGCTCGTGCAAATCAGTCTGTGTATCTACTAGAAAACGAATGTGAAGATCTGAAGCATCGCATGTGTTTGTGTAAGGCATTCAGCAGCAGCCAATGTAAATTGCACTGATGTTCAGCATCCGCTAGAGGCCATCAGCATCTGAACCGCTCTTATTCCCCAGGCCGGTCTGCTCATTTTTCATCCGGCCTCTGACAGCATCCATTTAACGGTGTTGAGTTCTGGGTGACCTGCGGATACCTGCAGACTCATCCTATCCGCACTGAGAACAACAGCAGCAGACACACACACACACACACACACACACACACACACACACACACACACACTGTGCTGCCTGCAATCTGCAGACTCACACACACACACACACACACACACACACACTCTTCTTAAAGGGGGAATACGTTTACATGATGAACAGGACAAAGGGAATATATCCAGAAAAAAAAGAAAAAAGATTTACCTTACTGATTTTTTTGTTAGCTAAATTTAATTTTATTATATATATATATATATATATATATATATATATATATATATATATATATGTTTATTATTATTTATTACACATTATTTTTATCTATTATTTGTATTATTATTATTCATCCAATTCGCTCCACTAAGTGAATAATAATAATAATAGTGGTATTATTATTATTGCTCATGTTTTATTCTCCAATCACAAAATTATAATTATAATAATAACACCGTTATTGTTGTTATTATTATTATTTTCATGCATCTCCTATTGCATATTCTGCATATTCTGCAGTGATGTTTAGCCAGCGGTAATTATTATTCATATTACCCCATCAGCCCTCAGCAGGACAGTCCATTATAATCGAGCATTATATGCATCAAGTCCACGTCAACTGCTGCAATGTAGTAATATTGTTGACATCAAGCGGAATGTACTCACCAAACCATTAAATCCGTCCGAAACACCAGGGCTTCTGTTTCTATCCAGAAATACAGTGATGAGGGTGTTTTCTCATGGTACAGTGGCGTGTCTCTCTTATCCGCATTTGTGTTGGAGAATCAGACGGTCCGCTGCAGCAGAACTCACCCGGCGCGGATCAATTGATACTGGGGAAAAAAAATCACAGCTTCCGAGCGGGGCTGTTGAAACCCCGCCCACCGCGAGCGTCAGCCAATAGCAGCGCAGGTCGCTCCCTCGCGACACCTGATTACACTCCGCCTACTGTGCGCATCAGCCAGTAACAGCACAAGTTGCTCCCTCGCGACAATCAAAAGCAGCATTAGTCGCTAAAGATGCATTTTTATTTTAAAAATATTAGATTTAATTGCATAATTTAAATGTATATTTTAGCATATCTTTCGTTCACAACTAGGTGCATTTTAATGTCCATTCATTGTAATGCCATGCAAATGCATTTTTTTTTTTTGCTTTTACTAATTAAGGGCCAATCCTCGATTTACTAAAACGTGCACACGATTTACTATTTCGTTCCCTCGATTTATAAATCATGTGCATGATTTATAAATCAAGGGAACGAAATAGTAAATCGTGTGCACGTTTTAGTAAATCGAGGGAACAAATTAGTAAATCAAGGGAACGAATTAGTAAATCGAGGGAACGAAATAGTAAATCGAGGGAACGAATTAGTAAATCGTGTTCACGTTTTAGTAAATCGAGGGAACGAATTAGTAAATCGTGTTCACGTTTTAGTAAATCGAGGGAACTAATTAGTAAATCGAGGGAACGAAATAGTAAATCGTGTGCACGTTTTAGTAAATCGAGGGAACGAAATAGTAAATCGTGTGCACATTTTAGTAAATTGAGGGAACGAAATAGTAAATCGAGGGAACGAAATAGTAAATCGAGGGAACGAATTAGTAAATCGTGTTCACGTTTTAGTAAATCGAGGGAACGAATTAGTAAATCGAGGGAACGAAATAGTAAATCGTGTGCACGTTTTAGTAAATCGAGGGAACGAAATAGTAAATCGTGTGCACATTTTAGTAAATCGAGGGAACGAATTAGTAAATCGAGGGAACGAAATAGTAAATCGTGTGCACGTTTTAGTAAATCGAGGGAACGAAATAGTAAATCGTGTGCACATTTTAGTAAATTGAGGGAACGAAATAGTAAATCGAGGGAACGAAATAGTAAATCGAGGGAACGAATTAGTAAATCGTGTTCACGTTTTAGTAAATCGAGGGAACGAATTAGTAAATCGAGGGAACGAATTAGTAAATCGTGTGCACGTTTTAGTAAATCGAGGGAACGAATTAGTAAATCGTGTGCACGTTTTAGTAAATCGAGGGAACGAATTAGTAAATCGTGTGCACGTTTTAGTAAATCGAGGGAACGAATTAGTAAATCGAGGCAACGAATTAGTAAATCGTGTGCACATTTAGTGTGCACATCGTGTGCTCCATTCACATTTTGTGAATGGAGTTGAAGGGACGTAACTGATGCTGTAGGTCATGTGACAGTAACAACATGGCGGATGTAGTACGTCCGAATTCATTCATAGTACATTCGTACTATATAGAACGTACTTTATCAATGGTCGTGAAATTAATTTAAATTTAAATGTAGTACCTACTCACAGTACGCGATTTCGGACGCAGCTTCTCTGTGTTTGCTAGCTATTTTTGCTAGCTAGACTGTAAAAAAAGATAAACGACGCACCTACACTCCAGTGTGCCAATATGGCGCTGACATCTCGAGTCTCGGGTCTGCACAAGTCTGCGCAGTAGTGAGCGTGAAGTGGAGCCGCGATATCAAAGCAGAACAACACATTATGTCGGTGTGAAAAACAGTTCTGGAAATGTTGAAATTAAAGTTAAAGCTCCAATCTCCTCCTGAAGATCCAGAAAAAAGTCAGTTTGTACTTCAGTGATTACTTCGCTTATCAATCTCAGCTGTCAATCATCACGTTAAAACCTGCGTTTTTATAGAATCAAATAACTAACTAAAAACAAACTTATTTAAAGAACGAACACTTTAACTAACATCAGCGTGATAAAAATTAAAAACTAAAATGGCAGAATCCATCTTTGGAAAGATATTTTGACATGAAATTTTGGATCTAGATCCAGGGGGTGGAGACGGGTAGGTTTAGGGGCATGTAACGTGGGAGGAGTTGGATCTAGATCCAGGGGGTGGAGACGGGTAGGTTTAGGGGCATGTAAAATGGGAGGAGTTGGATCTAGATCCAGGGGGCGGAGACGGGTAGGTTTAGGGGCATGTAAAGTGGGAGGAGTTGGGTCTAGATCCAGGGGGCGGAGTCGGGTAGGTTAAGAGATATGTAAAGTGGGAGGAGTTGGATCTAGATCTTGTGTTCTGCAGTGAGGACCATCTCGCCACGTGTGCGTGTCCGTTAAGTCCACGAGATCGTAGGGTGTCCCATTCATCATTTTAGGTTTCAGAAGGGTGCTCATAAGCACCCCCTTTGCACCCTCGATGCACACTTCAGCTAAGCTTTACCTAGCAGTCAAAGCGGCATTACGTCGTAAAAGTGCGGACTCAGAGGAAGACTGTGAGGGTTTAGGGTGCCATATAGGCTGCGTTCCACTCCAGATTTAGACATACTCACAAACTTCCCTAAGCCCTTCCCCGCCATTTTGAAATGTGTTCCACTTTGTGAAGTGGACGAGGGAAGTTTACATGAACAGACCCTCGCTCCCTCGATTTTGATTTGAGTCTACTTCATATGTACAGCTTCATAACCCACAATGCAACACAAGTGTGACGTCACCACATATTGCATATAATTTACCCCACCACAAACAACTCTGTGATATATTATTTTTTTATATATATATTTAAAATACACATATATATAGAATGCTGCATTAAACAATTTTGTAAGGGGAAAAAATTAAATAAATCAACTCCATAGTGGATTTCAAGTGATCAAGGGCTTCGCAAAGACCCGCCCCCCCTTAATTAATGTTGCTTTGTCCGAAAAGCCATGGCGCTGTCACGCCACACACAGTTAAAAATACATTGCATGCAAAGAGGACACTGAAAACACGTCGACAGACAAGACAGAGCAGGTTACTGATGATATTAAACAAAGTCCCAGCTTTCAAATTGTGTAATTTTTTAAGAAATTCGAACAATAAAAACTGTTTTGTGTTAGATCACTGTAGCGCCTCAGCTCAAGCGGCTCGTGAACTGATCATCTCTTCCTACTAGTTAATTATAGCATCAAATAAACATGAATGAACATCAGAAGCAATGTTGTTTCAAACGTGGAAAGAAATCAATACACACCATTTTTCAAGTTCAGGTCCACCGAGGTTAATCTTCTAACTCCTGACTGCTTTGTCGGACAAAATAGCGGAATCGGCGTTATGATTGGTTAGATCGCTTGTCAATCAAACTCCTGGCAAAGGGTCAATTCAGCCCATTGCAAAGGTTCTGCCAGTAGTGGGCACTCATCCGAGTCAACGAAACTGAGGGAAGTTAGCAAGGGAAGGGCATAAAAAACAACAACAACTGGAACACAACCTTGGGATTCAGCCAAAGTCCCTTTAGGAAAGTCTGTTCACTCGGCAGCCTTATTTGCAACTCCTCCGGGCATCTATTTTGTGTATTCAAGACCATGTCCTATCTATTTGAATGGGGGAATCCTGAAATCTCAAAAACTGTTTGGCAAACTCACAATTAAATAACCTATTTAAATTTAGTGACAAAATCTGACATGAACTGTCCCATAAATGTTGTTTCTTATGCTCAAATAGCATTAACAAAACGTATTTTTCAGACTAGACAAGCCGATGCACGAGTCTCAGGTTTCTGTGGGAACCAGCTGCAGTGACGCAATGACTTTATCAATCAGCGATTGGCTCTTTTACTTAGAAGGCGGGACGTATTCCGCCATATTGCGCGTTGCAGTTTCTCTCATTCATAACTAATAGGATTGAACCATCTTTCTATATAGTCTTTGAACTTATATATTGAACTCAAAGTGGCTGAATTCACTTTATTTCAGACATTACATCATCGTTTCATAAGATGACATCTGATGATGTCATGCAAAAACAAACAGAACTCAAGATTAGTTTCCCGCTCTTAACTGCAGAATAAATTTACACACCCCTTCTTATTTTACTCTCTCTATATATAACATTTGTACTTTGTTTTCCTTCATAGTATTATAATATTGCACATATTTCTATTTCATTTTTTTGCTATTTGTTCTGTTTTCTCCAGTTTTATCTATAGTTTGTATGCAATGCCCACTTGTTCTTAATTACTGCTGTTAAACACCAAACAGTGTCCTTAATATCCATAAAGACTTTTATCCAATCAATCCATTCATTTTCAGAACTTTTTCTTTATTTACTGAATTGATATCAATCCAAACAGTGAAGTTACACTTTTAAAAGTAGAGTTTATAAACTATATTCTTTTAATACACAATCAAACAATTAAACAAAGGAAACGTTGATTCTTTGAAAGGAACTGGCCATTAAAATTGTGCAATATTACGTATCAGTACAAACAGTAGTTAAAAACACGTCATCGATGAACAACTGAATACAAACCGGGCAGAAATTGTGCATTTAACATTGATCAGACAAGACGGCTACACAAATAAAAACAACTCCAGAGACTTCGAATGCAGATGCTGGGCGAGATTCTTGATGCGACAGAGACGGACGTGCTGCACGTCGCCAGCGCCGTACACTCGATATATGTGATATCGCTCTTTCTCCTTCAGTGCCAAATCCAGCTCGTTCGCAGACATGTGGATGAAGTGTCGATCTCGCCTGACAGTCGTCTTCACCTCCACGAAGATCTCTCGCGTGCCTCCATTCGCGGCGAAGGTCAGCTTGAAGTCGCACGCGCGGCCGCTCTCCCCTTTCTCGTTGAACCAGGTGATTTCGCTGGGCCCAGAGCCACCGCCGTTCTCTTTCCAGTGAGTGAGGAAGGAGAACACCAGCTGCTCTCCCCATTGGCCAATACAGGCCGTGTCTTCTTGGTCTGTGGGGAGCACCAGGGTTTGAGGCACGGAGCAATCCAGCTGCAGATCCTCCAGGACGTCCTCCGGACTCATGGCTTTGCTCCACACCGCATTATCCAGCGTTATGGGCGGACGCGGTCGGCATTCGGCTCCCTGAAACTGGCTCAACACCTTCTCAGGCGCCTGGGCTGAAGTATGGCTTCTAGAAAGAAGGGAAAATTGTTGAAATGCAATGAAAAGCAAGCGACAATAAAAGATACAAACCATTTTATCCATGTTCATCTTTCTTTAGTGTGTAATGTTGCTGTTTGAGTTATTCTGAAACGCCTCCATTGAGTTTTCTGCACAATATTCCTCATTTAAATAATTTATTCGCAGAATAAAGGGGCGGGGCCTGGTTGAGTTAGTTAGTAGTGGCGGTTATGGTAAGGGGCGGGACATTTCCCAAACACCAATCACAACACACTGCTCCAGCCGACCAATCAGAGCACACTGTGTTTTTCAGAAGGAGGGGCTTCATAGAGACAGGAACTAAACAGAGCGTTACTGACAGACTGGGAAGAGAGGAGCTGCAACAATGGAGAATATGAGGAAAATAATCAACATTCAATCTAGTAGAGCACAAAAACAAAATGGTGTAATAGATCCTCTGTATTTTATTAAATAATTTGGACTCTAAAATTGCTAGAAAATCAAAGCAATATGTCTAAACACGTCGTGTTCCAAATTTGAAGTTGATATCACAAAAATTAAGCCGCTAAAGGAATTTAAAGTAGCGTTTTTATGGTCCAATTTCAAAACCGTTCTCACAGGATAAATTTTAGCTTTTCGGATGACACCTAATTCATGTCGGGTGTGCCTCATACATTCTGAAAAGTGAAGCTGCGGGCTCTTTGATCGCCCCCTGGTGGCTGGATGCAGTACAGGTCATAAACCTCGCCCTCTGCATTCAAACGAATGGGAATGAGTCAAAATAAAAAAATCTAATAAAATCTTCCGAAAGATGGTTTTGGTTGTCATCACGCTGATATATATTCAATTGTTCGTTTTTTTGATAAGTTTGATTTTAGCTAGCAATTTGATGCTATAGAAATGGGGCGTGTCGTTATGATTGACAGTTGTGATTGACAGCTTCCCGGAGGATTGTCGGAGCTTCAAGGGGAGATTGAAGATATATAACTAACTATTAATTTTCGATTTCTTTGTTATTTCACACCGACAAAATGAGTTGTTCAGCAGTACACTGTACTAACCGACCTACAAGATCTGACGGATCACCGAACTTGTTAAATGTGGGCTTTATAAATGTTATTAGTTAAGATAACACGCCTAACGTTTACCATGTCGGGAAAAAGCAAGTGATCGTTATCTGGCAGTTACTAATTATTTTTATGGGTATAAAATAATAATTAGCAGGACAAAACGAATAATAGCCTACTCTAATTAATTATAGAGCACTGTCTACAGCAATCGATCTCCTGTAATGTTAGTTTAACTTCAATTAAAATGGTTTCTGACATTTTAGAGTTGTTTCTCGTGGTATATTATATTGAGTTTATCTAGTTTATCTAAAATATTATTGCTCTAGAAACTAGAATAGCCTATTATTTTATAGGTAGAATTTTAAATTGTGTATAATTTAAAATACATCAATGATGACGCGGTCGTCTGGGCGGAAGTTTGATACCGCCACTGACGATTCCTTCTGCGCATGCCCAGGCTCCAAACTGACGTTTTTACGTAACATGTCAGCGCCCATCATCGTACGTTTTACGTTCAGTTCATTACAATGGAAGGAAGCGGCGTCGTGTCATCCATCTTTTTTTACAGTCTATGATTCATGATTACTAAAAGCTTTGAGGGGAAACACGTGAAGAAACACGT
Organism: Megalobrama amblycephala; assembly: GCF_018812025.1. NCBI lineage: Eukaryota > Metazoa > Chordata > Actinopteri > Cypriniformes > Xenocyprididae > Megalobrama > Megalobrama amblycephala. Next base: position 1,039,858 of record NC_063063.1, on the reverse strand, counting down.
ACTGTTGATCTGCTGCTGAAGACGCTGCGCTGCTTTCATCCGCTGTAGTTTCATCTTGTTCATCCGAAGCAGCGTTCGGCTTCACAGGCCGCTGAGGACTGACATCCTGCACCGCGGCCTCTTCCCGTCGCTCTGTGTGAGCAAAACTGCTTGCTTTGGGAGCTTGTTCATGTTGAGGTCTTGCATCTACATGCCCTGGAGGATCTGCGGTCCGCTGATGGACACTGGTGCTGGACGAGCTCCTCTCGACTCCTGATTGAGCTGGAAGCGTCACTGGACCCAGAGGAGCAGGAGGAGGCCACATCTTCATCACCTCCTCCACAGCTTGGCTGCTTGAACCTATAAAACACACATGCGTTATGAGCTCGGGTACCACTGCTAATATACAAGAATGAACGATGTCCGAGGTCAAAGAGCATCATTTACTGATCTAAAAAATACAGGGTTGGTTGACCCAAAAATGAAATTTCTGTCATTAATTACTCTCCCTCATGTCGTTCCACACCGTAAGACCTTCATTCATCTTCAGAACACAAATTAAGATATTTTTGATGAAATCCGAGACTCGTTTATAGATAGACGGCAATATAATCAACACTTTCAAGGTCCAGAAAGGTACTAAAGACATTGTTAAAACAGTCATGTGACTGCAGTGGTTCATCCTTAATGTTATGAAGAGACGAGACGAGTGCGCAAAAACAAAACAAAAATAAGGACTTTATTCAACAATCTCTTCTCTTCTGTCATTATCTTACGCAGGTGAAAGAGCTTTCGTGTTTACGTCCGAATGCCGGCTCAGTATTGGCCAAAGCTGGTCACGTGATCAGCACGACGTATGCGTGTGAAGCCGGCCAATAACGAGTCGGCGTTCTGACGATGAACCAGGAAGTGCTGGACGTAAACAACATATGAGAATGACACAGAAGAGATTGTTGAATAAAGTGGTTATTTTTGTTTTGTTTTTGCGCACAAAAAGTATTCTCGTCTCTTCATAACATTAAGGTTGAACCACTGCAGTCACATGACTGTTTTAACGATGTCTTTAGTACCTTTCTGGACCTTGAAAGTGTTGATTATATTGCTGTCTATGGATGAGGATGTCTATGGGTGAGGAATTAATGACAGAAATTTAATTTTTGGGTGAACAAACCCTTTAAAAAACATGAATAAAACTGAATTCTCAAACATTCAAAATTGATGTTTTTTTTTTTTAGATATCAGCCTATCGCTACTCAAAATCTCAAAACTTACGCAGCTGCAATAACAAAGTCATTCATCTGTACCTGAACTGCCGCCACCTGTTTTATTCAGCGAGGCTTTAGGCGGCCAGCAAACCAGCCGGTCCTCTTTATTCAGATCCGTCTGCATTTGGTCCTCCTGCACGACTCCTGAAGGACGAACTGCAAACACAAGCACCATCAGTGTGATAAACACACCACAGATCAACGCTGAAGTTTCATCACAAAAACTGGTGTAATTAACCTCAGTTTTAAAGCACAAAATGATGTGTTTGTACAGTTAGGGCTGGGTCGAAGAAATCAATTTCTCAATTTTAATTGATTCTCAATTTGAGATTCTTTGGGATCGATTCTTAAATCCCAAGATTTGACTTTTAGTCTGCTGTTTTCAGTTGATGTGTGAACAAAACGTCACTAAACATCAGCGCCTGCCATTCAGTAATCATAATAATCTTTCAAATTCAGTCATTTTTATCATGAAATATACAAGCAATAAATGTGTTTTTGTGTCTTTAATGTGTGGTGACCGAACCGATCATCTCTTCCTCTTTACTAGTTACAGCAGCAAATAAACGTGAATGAACATCAGAAGGTATGTTTAAAGAAACAGAACAACTTTCTGAAATTAATCATGTCTCATGTAATCGATCAATCAGTTTCAGCCGCAGAAAGAATTTCACGTAACCAGTGTTAATTTCGTTGACGAATAATTTGCGTCATAATTTTCGTCAACGACATTTTTTCAGGACGAAAACGAGACGATGACTAAATAAAAATGCGTTTTGAATGACTAAAACTATGACTAAAATCTACTCTAATTTTCGTCAACGAATAAAAACGAGACAAAAATGAAAGAGAGGGACGATTTGGGAAGATATCCAGTCAGAACTGCTGTCCTGTGTGGAAGATGTGCACATTTGAAGTGTAACGCGCTGATCTAACCGCGGGAAACGCGGCGCTGTTGCGCCCTCTACAGGCTCGCGCAGCAGCGCTTCAGACTGCTTCGCAATTAATGAATAGCGCACATTTATGCCAAGAGATTGCTTATAAACTAATATTGATGAATTACGACAATGTTTACTACACTATGTTTATATGGTAATGTGTTGTAGGTTGTAAGAATGCATATTTATCTCCCTCATTAGTAGCCTGCTACTACAATAGGCTACAACGCAGGCTGCAGACATTTCAGAATAAGAGTCACGGTGTATTTCAGGATGGTTTATAATTATTATTTTTTTCCTGGTCATAATTGTTATTTTGTTCACACAATAAACTGTATTTAATTTAATTTCTATTTAATTCATAGTAAACTACTGTATCTTCGGTCACAGGAAGGAAAGACTAAGAACATTATTTGACATATTATTCAATATATTTTACAAGTATAAGGGTTATTACACTGTGTGCAGAATTATTAGGCAAGCTGATTTTCTGATCATATTTTTTTTCCAAGCACATTTTACCAATTCCAATCCACATCAATCTTAATAACTACTATTAATATTGTTTTTAATCATTTATAAGTGATATATAATTGTTCATGAAGGCTGGAAATGAAAAATGCCTTATATTCAGGTGTGCAGAATTATTAGGCAGGTTTTCTTTTACAGGCAAAATGAGCCAAAAAAGAGATTTAACTCAGACTGAAAAGTCAAAAATTATTAAATACTCATGAGAAGGACGCAATACTAATGCAATACTAGAATTTGCAAAGTTAAAGCATGACCAAGGGAAAGCAAAATGCTCATTGGGTCAGCGGGGTCATACAAAAACAGGTGGAAAAGAAAAGACACATGTTAACTGCAAAAGAGTTAAGAATTAAGGTGAAGAATTAAGTGTGAAACCATCAGGAACCCTTTAGTCTCCAGCGCCACCATTTTCCAGAACTGCAACCTACCTGGAGTCTCCAGAAGTGTGAGGTGTCAGGATCTCAGAGACTTAGGTTAGCTAAAGAATCCTAAAAAATGACCTGCTCTTAATAATAATCACAAGCTGAAATGTTGTGAAATACATGAAGACTGGGTTTTTATAGGCCTTATAGACAGACAGCTTGAGAGTGACTCCTGAAGGACCAGCACCACATCCTCTTGTACCACTGTTTGAAGAATTTATCTTCCAGAATCTGGCAGTCAGTTTTGGAAGATCATTTTTAGTCCATCTCTTATCCTGAAATGTCCGTCTTGCAGAGATGGACTAAAAATGATCTTCCAAAACTTACTGCCAGATTCTGGAAGATAAATTCTTCAAACAGTGGTACAAGAGGATGTGGTGCTGGTCCTTCAGGAGTCACTCTCAATCTGTCTGTCTATAAAGCCTATAAAAACCCAGTCTTCATGTATTTTATAACACTTCCGCTTGTGATTCTTATTAAGAGCGGGTCATTTTTTAGGATTCTTTAGCTAACCTAAGTCTCTGAGACACCTTGCACTTCTGGAGACTCCAGGTAGGTTGCAGTTCTGGAAAATGGTGGCGCTGGAGACTAAAGGGTTCCTGATGGTTTCACACTTAACTCTTCACCTTAATTCTTAACTCTTTTGCAGTTAACATGTGTCTTTTCTTTTCCACCTGTTTTTGTATGACCCCGCTGACCCAATGAGCATTTTGCTTTCCCTTGGTCATGCTTTAACTTTGCAAATTCTAGTATTGCATTAGTATTGCGTCCTTCTCGTAAGTATTTAATAATTTTTGACTTTTCAGTCTAAGTTAAATCTCTTTTTTGGCTCATTTTGCCTGTAAAAGCAAACCTGCCTAATAATTCTGCACACCTGAATATAAAGCGTTTTTCATTTCCAGCCTTCATGAACAATTATATATCACTTATAAATGATTAAAAACATTATTAATAGTAGTTATTAAGATTGATGTGGATTGAAATTGGTAAAATGTGCTTGGAAAAAAAATATGATCAGAAAGTTAGCTTGCCTAATAATTCTGCACACAGTGTATAGTTAACTAAACCTAAAACCAAAGAAATCTTCATTATTTGAAATAAACATTAACTGAAATAAAAAATAAATATATATAAAAAATGTAAACTTATTTTATTTCATCTAGTTTCTAAGCTTTACCTTAACCTGAGGTATTAAAATAACAGAAATAAAAACTTAGACATTTTAAAGCGAAAACTAAAAGACATAAACACAAAAAATTAAAAATCTAAAACTAAAAATCAAATCTAATAAAATTTTAAACAAAAACTATAGTACCTCAATGATAAGTGTGTCATTCCCTGAAATATGCTGAATTTTGCTCTTTCGCGTGTTTTTGCACTTGAACGGTCAAAAACCGTCTGCTTTAGCCAGCAAAGTACAGTTGGGTGAACATAAACAGTTTGGGGAATATCAGATGTACCTATTTCAGTGTATATGATCTGTGTATTGTTAGAGAAATGCTTTATGCATTAAAATTTTGACTAAAACTAAAACAATTTCCGATGACTAAAATATGACTAAAACTAAATGGTATTTTAGTCAAAAGACTATGACTAAAACTAAATCAAAATTTGCTGTCAAACGTAACACTGCACGTAACGTCACTCAATAGTTAGCTAGAAAAATAACTCTAAAGAGGAGCATTTTGATAACTATATTCATATTTTTACCTAACCTGTTCTTCATTAATTAATATATTTTTGAATAAAACTAGCATAAAAACAAGCTTTTATGACCATTTATATGTTTATATTTCAAAAGATGAATTGGAGTAGAAACATTATTATGTAAAAAACTGCCTTATGTGCAATTTAAATGTATACAAATCAGTTAATTTTAACCTTTAATATCACAATAATGTACCAGCTGACAGGGTTCCTGAATAGTTTACAGCATTAGTTGAGATTTATTTTTTTACTAGAGAAAATCTGACGTACTGTATCTGATGTACATCCAAAATGAATCAGTATTGAATCAAATCTCAAGCATGTGAATTTGAAATGGAGCGGTGAGATTTGTGTCGGTGCCCAGCCCTTGTTATTCATGCGTGTCTGGCTGATGTGCAGCTGAGCAGAGAGAGAGAGAGATGTCTCTTCTCTTCGCCCTGGCAACAGCTGCGCTTTCATGTCAGCGAGACGAGCGGCAAACAAACACACATTAGCATATGTGGTGCGAGAGAAATGATGAAATGAGGGCGCAGATTAAACTGGAGAAGAAATCAAAGGGATCGACACAGCTGTTAATTTCTCCTCTGTGCGATGGATGCATTCAGACTCGGTGGAACACACTGTCTGTTCCTGTCGGCTCGCTTCAGGGACTCAAAGCGAGATGCTTACCGATGGTTTCTGTTTTTACTTCTACAGGCTGTGGCGCTGGGACGTCCCATGGTTCCTCATTTGCAGGGAGTTCTTGAGCGTTCTCTCTGTCCAGAAACCTCTTTAAAGCAGCTCGGTCCTGAATCACACAACAGACACACAATCATGTGATGGAAGCAGTTCAGTGATTTGTGATTCTATGGATCTGTATGAGGGTCATCAATCATGTAGATATTTTAACCAAAATAATTACAAGACGTGCCAATTACTTGATCACAGTATATATCTGCAATCAAGTCATATTAATATGAATTAATATAAATTAATTTATTTATATAATTAGCAGTCCGATTTATATATATATATATATATATATATATATATATATAAGTAATATTAATTATTTATATAATTAATAGTCAGATTTATATATATATATATATATACACATATTAAAGTATATAAAATATATAAAATATACATAAAGTATATAAAAATATTGAATAATATATCTAAATTATAATACTGTATATATAATATATATTATATTATAATATTTTTATTTATATAATTAATAAGTCAGATTTATATATATATATATATATATATAGATATATATATATATATACACACACACACACACACACACATTAAAGTATATAAAAATATAGATAAAAAAAATATATATTTATATCTATATTTTTATATACTTTAATGTGTGTGTGTGTGTATATATATATATATATATATATATAAAACAATTATAAGAAAAAAAAATTACTGCTTAATAATATTAATGAAAATATTATAGTTTTGTTAATATTTTGATTTTGATTTCGATTCTATTTTTATATTTTCATTTTAACTTTAAAGTTTTAGTAATTTCTTGAGTTTTTTGTCATTTTATTTGTTTTATTAATGTCTATGTATTTTTATTATAATATTAAAACTAAAGTTTTTGTTTATTTAGTTTTTAAATTTTAGCACTTCAACTTAAATTAAATAGAAAAGAGATCATTCAGCAACTCGCTGAAATCAAACAAGCTTACATTTGTTATTATTTTTATTTTATTTCAATTAATGTATATTTTATTTCAAGTTCGTTTTTTATGGTTTTAGTTAATAATAACAGCCCTGACACCACATGACATTTTTAAAGACATTAAATAGAAACTCTTTTTGAAAGTTTTGAACCAACATGAACACAAAGAGCACATCTGGCACATATGTGAATAAAAACAAATTCGCCACGCTATGTAAACTGATATAAATATGTATGTCTGCATCTCTGCTGAAGAAAGTTTTAGTAGTTTACATAAGGTCAAAAATTAACTACTAGTGCAATTTATGTATGGCTCGGGGACTATTCGCTCAGAGGCAACATTTAGTGTTTTGCAGGCCATAAATTTTATCCCAGCTCTCAATCACTAAATCTTGCTTTTGAAAACAAGGACAGAGTCACCTTGGAGTACAGCTGGCATTACTCATGCCCGCAGGCTCAATTTAATCACAATCCGACGCTGATTTAAACACTATACTCACGTTAATGCACGTGACGAGGCCCTGGAGAAACCGCTCCAGCTCTTTCGCAAAGGTCTTTTCTGTGGTGAACAACTTCACCAGCTCTCTGCAACAACAGAAAGAGAGATGAGCCACACGCGTGAGGATTGAGAAGCATAACGTGCTGAAGCTACAGGGCGGACGCCGTACCTGCCGATGTCCAGTCTGGCCGAGAGGTGGTCTTTGTGGATGTACAGCTCTTTTTGGTTTTTCAGGAGACAAATAATATCCTCGCTCTCAAAAATCGGGTCCTCGTCCGGCACCTCGAGCCGATAATGAATATAGAGCTTCCCGACCTGCACAAACACAAACAGTTCTGTTTTGAAAGAAAGAATATGATGCAACAGGCTGCAAGCCGTTGGAGAAATCTGTTGGGTTTGCATCGGGGAGAAATCGCACCTGTCCGAAACTCAGCGAGCTGATGCGTTTGGCGATCCCACTGTCCTTCAGCTCACTGTACATGTCTTCAAAATCGGCATGGTGGAAAATGAACCTCTGGATGTAAGGGACGAGCTGCCGCACCAGGGTCTGCAGGGCGGGGCAAGGCCTGTAGAGCTCTGTCTGCGCTTCGGTGGTCACGCACCGCGAGAGTCGCTCCACCCCGCAGATCTCCAGGAACAACTCTCGGTCGCGCTCGCTGAACGCCTCCTTCTCCAGCTTGCCTGAGGACAAGAGAACAGGGAAATTACCTTTGAAATGATCCGGATCATTCATTAAAAACTCTTAACCCTCTGGTTTTGTTCGGTCATTTTAGACCGAAAGAAAAAAAATGGTTTGAAATTTTTAAAATCGCTGTATGAAACTCTTTTCGGCAGTTGCGATGTGACCATAAAAAAAAGAAAAAGAAAAAAAAAGAATATATATATTCATTTTTGCTGAAATTTGATGTTATGTGTGACAAAATGTCTTTGACTGTAGTAAAAAATTAATGCAAAAACTGACACTTCAAATCAAAAAAAAAAAAAATCTAAACCTTGACAAAAAGTAGTCTTTGAGAAATGTCTAAATATATATCCAAATCCACAGCTTGATGTATTTATGTCTAAAAACAAGTAGAGAATTTACAAGCCTCTTTATATAGAGCTATACAGGCATCTAGTGGTCACACCACAGCATTACAGATGTTTTTCTTTTTTTACTCCCACCAGATGGCACTAATCTGCCCTCAAAAATTGGATTTTAAAGGCATTGGGTCTCATTCATGAAACACGAGCAGAACAAATTTTTGTGTAAATCGTGTGTAAAGTGGTTCTGGCGTAAATTTTCGGATTCATTAAAATGTTCGTATTTTCCAAATGTTAGTTGGTACGAAAGAAATCTACACCTGCTCCCAGCCACGCGTAAATAGTGCGTTTAACATCCGAATGTTTTGCTCATTAATAAGGCTGCATTTTAATTCACCTTAATAAGGTACGTTACACAGCATTTTTAAAAAATATTATATATATAGTAATTACATAAGTTTTTTCTTTTTACTTTTATTGTGAGAGCCAGTAATAGCATCTGCAAACGGAGCACTTTAATCAAATAATTAATTGAATTCAATAGGGCTGGGCAAACTAATGGCCCCTTAATTGTTATGGAAATTGTTTCCTATAAAATGGCCAAAATCCTTCGTTTGGTGTCATAATATGATGCCCATATATAGTTGTCAGTCGGATTTAATGGGCGGGATTTATGGTAATTGAGAATGAGCGTGCACGCGCTTCCCATTTACGACTGATTGGAATTCATTAACACACACACACATTTCACTATCACTTCTGACGTTTACGAAGTATTTGTGAATCAGGAGAAGAGTTTTCGGGAAGGTCTCTTTACGCGCAAATCACTCACATATTTACTCGTATATTTACGAATGTTTCATGAATGACACCCATTGTGAATGAAATTTAACTGAAATTTAACACATGAAATTTAACTGAAAAGTAATTAAAAAAAAATGGATTTTTTTTATTATTTTCAATAGGACAAAATAGATCATAATTATTGTATAAATATTAATTAGTACCATGAAATTATCTCTAAATACAAAAGAAAAAATATTATTGAACAAAAAAACTACATTGATTTTCCTAAAAAAAAAAGAAAAGAAAAAAAAGTTAAATTTAAGGTGTGAAAATGCATGCGAAATTGAAAAAATTATGCGATGGGAGGAAAAACGATATTTCAATTATTTTGCGTTCCCTCGTGGAATTTTTGTCTCTCAAATCTGACTTTTCCAAGAATTTTGAGATATAAACTCACAATTACCTTTTTTATTTTTTTATTCTTTGGCAGAAACAAGCCTCCACAGTAAAGCACTTCAAAAAAATTTTAATTAAATTTTAAGTTTACTGTAAAGCAAATGTAGCTATTTTATTTTATACAAAATATATATTTTACAAAATAATGTTAACTCTAAAAAGCCATTTGTCTAACTTCAAATTTGAAGTTGATCTCAAAATAATTGAGTTTTGTGTGAGACTCTGTTTAGGCGCTTTACCAAAAATAGTTTTTTGATGTATTTCCCTGTCATAACTTCATCTGTCATAACTTCTACCACATAACACCGGCCATGCATGAGTCACAGATCTTTCGTACGATATGAGTTGTCAAGTTTAACTGAAAAATATTTGATTATAAAATAATGCAGTACAGTTTGTAAAATTGTAAACATGACTCCGCCCATTAGGGGGAGGAGCCAGCTGAAAGGATTTTAACCCTCTGGAGTCTGAGGCTGATTTGGGGCCTGGAGAAGTTTTGACATGCCCTGACATTTGTGCTTTTTTCAGTTGTTCATAAACATATAAATGACAAAAGTGTCATTACACTGTATTCAGCACAAACTAGGCTACAATAATATGTGAGGAACATGTATGTACATGTTTGTGTTTTTGAAGGAATAACATTTATGCATGGTTATTGAAAAAACAAAAAACTTAAGTCACTGAAATAAGGCCAAAAAAAGTATATTAAATCTGTGTTCACAAGACTTTTGGGTATTGGAGGTTGTAGACTAGAGTTTTTGCTTCAGAATTATGTAAAAATTATGCTGCCTACTCCTTCATATAAAACAATATATTGATTTAGTTTTTGTAAGACACTTTTTGTCAAGAAACACAGTATGCGTGGATGCGTGAATCTACATGAATAATGGGCCATTTACACCTGAGAAGACAAAAGAATCACATAATAATGACCTGAAATGACTTGCATATTAATGAGGCCTTTCAGTCAGGTAGGCTGTGAAAAAAACCCTCTGTAATAATGTCTCAGCTCATCATAAACAGCAATACTGTGAAATATTATTACAATTTAAAATAATGGTATTCTATTATATTCTTTAAAATAAAATGTATTTCTGTGATGCAAAGTGTCTGAACAATTATGTTACCTCTATGGCATTTCATATAGGCTTTTAGCTTAAAAGCATGCACATTTGGAGAAATATTGATGGATCCTTATATATTTATGTCAATTTTCTATACTGAGAAGTAATAATTATTGTCATCACTATGAGTGCTGGATACTGTTTTTTCAATTCATACTTGCAGCCGGAGGGCGCTCTCTGTACACCTTTAGTCCACAAATTATTCTAAAGAAGAAGAGGACATTTCAGGAATGGTGTTTTCAATTCATACTTGCAGCCGGAGGGCGCTCTCTGTACACCTTTAGGCCACAAATTATTCTAAAGAAGAAGAGGACATTTCAGGAATGGTGTTTTCAATTCATACTTGCAGCCGGAGGGCGCTCTCTGTACACCTTTAGGCCACAAATTCATATAAAGAAGAAAAGGAACTAGGAACTAACGGCAGTCTTCTAGAGATCGCTAACCATTGCTTTAACATCCAAATAAACACTTTTCAAGACAATAAATACACGATTGAGACGATGAATGCATGTATTGACTGAATTTGCGTCTGAATAGCGCTGGCTCCGTGGGTGTGGCCGCATTAGCGGATAATGAGCTGAATCACGGACTTCTGACATGGCTCTCTTTTCATACAGATTACATAAACACAGAAGGTTTGTTTTCGATTTGACTTACGCAATTTAAAACCTGACATTTCAACGTTTCTTTAGACGTAAGTGTCATTTTTTTTGTCATTAGTATTCATAAGTTACAGTTAATTTTCTGAGAACTATCAGATTGGACTTCGTTCAGAGGGAGAGGAGAAATCACGCATCATGTTAGTTTTCTTTATTTTACAAAAAGCACAACATTGTGTTTTTACTCTGAGTGTACACAAAAGAAGATATTCTATAGTTTCAATTGATATATTACTTAATGTCTCTATGAAAAGAAATGACAGAGTATTTTAAGTCTGTTTTGCTGCAATGTGAAAAAAATCCTGCAAAACGCGCCGGCGCGTTTTCAGATCTCAGGGAGTTAAAGTACCATTTCCATTGTGACACAATGTCCGATGTCAAAGTGTTTAAGCTTTCGGATGATACCTAATTTATGATGATTACTAAAATATGTGAGAGGGAAAAGGGCAATAAAAATGCACAAAGTGTCCCGCTAGTGGCATGAATTGGAGAAGTTTCTATATGGACTGATGTATTGATCAAATGACAAACAACATGACGTATCAATTCAAATGTAACAATTAATATATAGGCCAATTTTTATATTATTTCAGAAACTAACGTGTATTATTTACAAATTTACAATTTACAGAGAGTTCAATTAAATGTTCATTATATTTTGCATTAGTTAAGGCAATACCAGCAGGTGAATAGCGTCAAATTTCGATAGTCAGTCAACTGTTATTTGCAAGATTGCCATTTCGAGTCATGGTAAATAGCATTGCCAAAGTCTGCATTCTACAATAACAGCCACACACACACAGATGTATTTTTCACTAATGAACATTTACCTTCATGCTTGGATTTGCTGGCTGCTCTCTTGGCTGCGGACGGCAGGTTGAGCAGACAAACCGAACTATGCGATTTGAAGATCTTCTCCAAGTTTGCGCTGTCTGCGATCATGGGCTTATGAGCTAACGTGACCCAACCGCTTGTCTTGGTGGGGAAAACTCTTTTACGGGACACCATTTCTGTTAGGACCATAAAACGGATTAAGACCAGAGCAGGATTCTGCAGACATCACCAGCTCCATAAACACACGATGTTAAGATCTCACCCTTCAGAGAGCTGCAGTAGGAGGAGTTCAGCTGTGCGTCTTGATCCTGCTCTCCGTGAACATGGATTTTACATTTATCAGCTTTTAGAGAGAGAGAAGCATATCAGAAATGCATGCCAGTTAATGGATGATTAGGGCAGGATATCATTCGATTCTTACCTAGTTTGGCAAAGATGACTGAGACGTCTTGGACAACATCTCCTGTGGCAAGAGGAGATGATTCGCAGACAGCCTCCAGCAGGGACACGTACTGCTTCATAGAGGGATTGTGCTCCACCTTGAGAGACTGAAATGATAATAAAGGCTCTTAGAATACGTTTATTTCAGTATTAGCCATATAAAATGCCGTCTGAATCGGTCCCATGTAGATTATCAGCCCGTTTTAAATTCCTTGTTTTGTTTACATTTTTTCTGGATTCTGTTTTAATGGTTTAATTTTAAAAATTATTGAATTTATAAAATTGAATAATTGATTACAATTTAAATTGAAATGTGTTTTATTTTTTCCTTTAGTTTAGTTTTGATTCCATTTTAATGATTTAATTAAATTTTAATAAAAGATGTCTAATGAACTGAATTCAAAAAGTTTACAATTTAATAATTTATTAGAACAATTTTAACAATAATATTATATATATATATATATATATATATATATATATATATATATATATATATATATATATATATATATATATATATATATATATATATATATTTCCTTTTCTCAAATTCTGTGTTTTCCATTTGAATGTTTCTGGGTCCAATTTGAATGGCTGAATTACATTTTAATAATAAAAAATAATGTCTAATGAATTGAATTTACAAAACTTTAACAATTTAATCGTTTATTAAAATTTTAACAATAGTAAGGCTCTATGAAGTTTTATTTTTTCAAAAATTCTCTGTTTTAATATTTCTAGATTCTGTGCTTTAAGTTTTAATACAATTTTATTTTCAAAAAGGTGGTAATCAAAGCAACGCATAAGACATTAACGATTTAATTAATGTTTTAAAATGTACAATCATTTTAAAGTTTACTGTATAATTAAAACATGGATGAAAAAATGATGCAATATTGCTTAAAAATAATAATGTTTTGACGAACTGTATTATTATTGTTATTATTACATTCTGCTGTGTAATAGTAATATACTTCCATCATGATTTCTTCAACTTTTATTTTGGCAAGACTTTTGAGTTTCTGTGTGTATCATAATGAAGTGATTTTATTAAGTGTACAGCTTTACTTTTAATTTTTTCATCCAAAATTGCCAAATTTTGTAACATTCCTTATTATATAATAAATTCCACTGGATTCCGCAATTCTGCCAATTTTTCCCACATTGCATATATTATAGATTTTCTTTTTATTTATTTATCTGTATCAAAAATGGAAATCTTCTTGTACATGCTCATTTCCTCTATTTTTACATATGTATTGCCTTTGCTGTCATCTAATGCCCACTTAAAGTTAACCTGTAAAAACATTAATGAATTAATAATAACAGTTAAATGTAATTTTTTGCAAATCTCAAAATGAGAATCCAAGTTGTAAAGTCTAAAAAAAGTTTAGGTGTTTAATTTTAAATTCATTTAGACAAAATAGTATAGCATTTTAATATTAGTCATTTCTCAGCTGATTTCCAGCTTATCAGCCAGAATTTCAACCCAAAACAAACCTTGAACATGCTCATTATGTCCTGCAAACCATTATAAAATGGTGCCAAGACTTTGGGCTCCTGTATCCCACTGTCAGGCCGTCGGATCAACTCCTTGTATCTCTGGAACATGCCCGTCGGATCCCACCAGCAAACCTCTTTGAGATGATAGAAGCGCCCAGAGCAGCGTTCATCCTTCCTGTAAGAGAAGAAAACGGCACTGTAAATGTAAATGCATGCTAGTTTTGTAGGGATCTGAGGGTTAAAGGGTCATGACATGGTATTTTTATTATTTTAAAATGTTCGTTGAGGTTCACTTATAATGTTAATAACGTTTTTTTTGCACAAAAAAGGACCACTTTAAATAACATGTATGTTCAATATGTGTATATCTGACCTGTCATACTCGATGAAGACCGCGGGCGAGTGCTGGAACAGGTCTCTGAGCTGGACACTATTGCACTGGGCATACAGATAGCGGTACACTTCACGGATGTGATCCACTGTAGTGGTGAAATCTGCTCCTTCAGACTCCTCAGACGGATCCTCTGACACCCTCGTGCACCAGCGCTTCAGATAGCCAATCATGTCCTCCACTTGCAAACTGTGTCTCATTCCTGCGCAGACATTTATATGATATGCACAGTTCAAAGTTTAGCATTGCATTTCTGATTATTATCAATATCTTTGTGGAAACCGTCATACATTTTATTTTTTAGGATTATTTGATGAATAGGATGTTCAAAAGAACAGCATTTAAGATTGCATTATACCAATCAGCAATTCTTCTTCATACATTCGTAACAGGCTCAGTCTCAAAATGTGGAATGCCTTCAGCTTTACCTATAGCTCTGGTGAATTCGCTGGGCGTCTGCACGCTGTGTGCATAATCAACGTGGGAGCCGAGAAGCTGGTGCACTTGTGTAGAAAAGATGTAGACAGATTTGGGCTGTAGGTAAACTACAGGACGGCTCTCGTCCCACATCTCGTCTCGCCTGTGCGCAGGAACCCAGGGCAGCTGCGTGAGGAGGTGACAGAAGGAGGATTTGACCTCTCGCACCGATCGGCCCTGGCTGTCCGAGACCTGTGCCCTGAGATACTGCGAGTACTTCTCTCTACAACACAAACAGGACAGGTTTAAGCATTTCAGTTAAAGCATCATCTAACAGTAATGGTACCTTAATGTTTTATTTGATTTTACAGTACAATATACATGCGGTCCGCAAGCAATCACATCATTACCGCATGGCACAAGCTGATTGAACTCTGCTGATCCTGCAGCCAATCAGATTGCTTGCTCAACATTCAAATAGTCAGGTGTAAGCTAGTCCTCTGCAAGCTCCTTTTCTCTTTAAAATTTCTCGTTTTAAACTTCTAATTCGTGACCGGTGTTTTGTTTTGCTCTATCCTCTGTGCTTCCACATTCGTCAATGCGTCACGCGTCGGAAATCCGCCACAAATCGATGCATACAACCGTCTGCCAGAAGCCAGTTATTATAGTTAATAACAGTAAATTATGGAGTGCCACAAGGCTCTGTGTTAGGCCCTCTGTTGTTTTCAATACAGTGCTTCCCACACATAGACTTTACTTGGGCGGGCCGCCCATGTATAATAACGGCCGCCCAAGTATATTTGGAGACACATTTTTGCCTTTATTATTTTTATCCTCTTATACTTTTATATCCGCGCAAGATAATGAAACCATCTGCGATCGATTAACGATCGATTAAGGGGGCGCTGTTGCGCGATCCTGTAAAACGCTTCAGTCTGCTTCAAAGTGATTCTCAATCAATGAAAAGCGCAGATTTATGCCAAGCGATTTCTAACTCAAGTTGATGAATTATTACAAAGTCTACTTTATGGCCTTTATATAAAATGTTTTAGACGATTGTAAGAATCTGAAGGATCAGCCTGCAATAGTACAGACATTTCAAAATAAGAGTCCCGGTGTATTTCGGGCTTGTTTATAATTAAAAGTCACACGCTAAGTTTTTTCTTTTTCTTTTGGGCATTATTGGTATTTTGGTTACACAATAAATTGTACTTAATTTGATTTCCATTTAATTCATAGTAAATAATTGTAGTCTTTCCCACAGGAAAAAAAGACTAAGAACATTATTTGACACAAATTATTCATTTTATAAATTTTACTAGTAAAATCTGTGTCCCATTCACTGAGAGAGACACTATATGACAGCAAGGAGAACATAGGAAAATGTGAACCATTTAAATGCTGTAATTTTGCATAATTTACAATGCATAATATTAGTATGTAATTAAATGTAATATGCTATGTAATTAAAATTAATTTCAATAAATAAAAATACTGTTAAAAATCACACATTATTTGTTTGTCACATGTAGTAGACCATTTTTGTGCCGTGGGTAATAGGAGGATTTTTCGCCCGGCTACCACCGCAAGTATATTTCAAACCTGTGGGAAGCACTGCAATATGATACTCCTATGATATATTTCAACACGACTAGATGAAATCTCTAAATTATCCAAGTTGGCAGAGTGTGTGTAAGATGAATTAGTAATTGTCTTCTATTAAATTCAGAAAAAACTGAGGTATTACTTGACCTGTACACAGAATCTCTTAGAATACAATCTGCATTTACTTCATCCTCTAGAGTTGAAACCTGGGTGTTATATTAGACTGCAACTTGTCCATCGAAAACCATATTTCATATTAGGGCTGCAACGATTAATCGCGATTAATCGTTTGCAAAATAAAAGTCTGTGTTTATGTAATATATATGTGTGTGTTCTGTGTATAATAATTATGTATATATAAATACACACACATACAGGTATAAAGTTTAGAAATATATGCATGTATTATAAATATATATATTTATATATATTTTATATTACATATAAACATAAATATTTTATATATAAATATAACATTTTTCTTAAATATATACATGAATGTGTGTGTATTTATATATACATAATTATTATACACAGAACACACACATATATATTACGTAAACACAGACTTTTATTTTGCAAACGATTAATCGCGATTAATCGTTGCAGCCCTATTTCATATATTACAAAAACAGCCTTCTTCCACCTCAGAAACATCGCTAAGCTATGGAACATGTTATTTGTTTCTGATGCAGAAAGTGAGTTCATGCATTCATGACGTCTAGATTACTGTAATGCATTACTAGCTGGTTGTCCTGCATCCTCAATAAACAAGCTACAATTAGTACAAAATGCAGCTGCTAGAGAGAAAAAATATGATCATATAACACCAATTTTATCATCTTTTATTAAGTTCCGTATCAATGATAAAGTACTGCTACTGATTGAAATAAACTAAACCTAAATATGCATTAATTCAGTCTGAAAAATGAGTAGAAGCAGCACTGCTGTGGATCTGATCGAGAGGATGGACGGGGTTTTGCTGATGACTGTAAATGGAGCATAAAGCAGGGCGACGTGAGGCGGTTCAGGCGAGGCCAGCAGACGGAGGACAGTATGATGAGTCACACGCTGCAGCTGACATCAGGGTTCAACCAACTTAAAAATACATGGCATTTCAACACTGCATCTGAGGAGCTGTGCTTTACATAAAACTGAGCGACCAAGAATAGACTGATGCATGTTTCCCGATTAGGATCTGACGTGGTTTTATGGTCATCAGACACAGTCCATTAAATAAACGGGCCAAATCCGTCAAGCCACACACACATATGCTAGAGAGCAGCCCAAACAAAGCACAATATTTTCTCCTCTTTAAAGCTTATGAGATGAAAAGAGATAAAACCAGATGACGATTTGAACGCCAGACTAATATCCATTTCCTACGTGTGACCAGAGAGTTTCAATAATCTGGACTAAAGAGCTGTTCGCAGAGCAAATGTGGCAGATTGAGCGTAAGTGGAGTGGATTTCTGCACAACCAGCTGTGAATCATGAGGGATCAAGGCATTACTTGCTCGGTGTAAGAGTTCAACCACTTATATATATATATGACAGACCTTTGTTCATCTTCAGAACACAAATTAAGATATTTTTGATGAAATCCTTTTTTTTTTTTTTTAAGTAATAAAGTATTAAGTACTAAAGACATCGTTAAAACAGTCATGTGACTGCAGTAGCTCAACCTTAATGTTATGAAGAGACGAGAATATTTTTTGTGCACAAAAACAAAAAAAAATAACGACTTTATTCAACAAATTTGTAATTTCTCATACGCTATTTTTGTTGCAGCGCTTCCAGGTTCGACGTCAGAGCGCCGACTCATTATTGGCTGACGCCTGATCACGTGATCAGCACGATACATGCGTGTGATGCTGACGCAGGAGCCGGCCAATAACGATTCGGCGTTCAGACATAAACACGGAAGCGCTGAACTGCGTTCACTGCTTCAAATGCGTACGAGTCTGACAGGGGAGAGACAAATTTGTTGAATAAAGTGGTTATTTTTGTTTTGTTTTTGTGCACAAAAAGTATTCTCGTCTCTTCATTACATTAAGGTTGAACCACTGCAGTCACATGACTGTTTTAACGATGTCTTTAGTGCCTTTCTGGACCTTGAAAGTGTTGATTATATTGCTGTCTATGGACAAGTCCTCTCGGATTTCATCAAAAATATCTTAATTTGTGTTCTGAAGATGAACGAAGGTCTTACGGATGTGGAACGACATGAGGGTGAGTCAATAATGACAGAAATTTCATTTCAGGGTGAACTAACCGCCTTTAGTCGACTAATCGCACGTTTATATTAATTTCTTAAATTTATACTGAGGAGAATACTAAACCATAATGAGTATTTAATATATATATATATATATATATATATATAAAGCCGTATTCTAATTAATATTGCCTATTCCACGCTCAAGCACACACATAAAGCTGCTGCAAAGCACTGGCAAAAGTAATGATTATGAAACAGCAAGGAGATATTTTAATTATTTATTAATAAACTAGTGTTTTCTGAGTCAGTGTCGCTGCAAAGATAAGTTGATGATGCTGACTCTCCATCTCCGCAGTATAGTGAATGCGCTTAGAGAGAAATGCAACTTTCATACTAATATAATAAGCAGAGAAAATGCATTTTCGATTCCAATTAGTTTGGTTAAAAGTAGACATTTCAATCTTTCTATAGATATATTTCTCATGTCTGTGCGGCAAGTATACGCTGAGTTTCGGTTCATTTTTGTGACACGCTCCGATTCAGAGAGACCGAGACGGCAGAAAGCGCTTCCTGTTTGTTTTCTTTATTTTACAAAAGCACAATGTTTTCATGTTATTGTGAGTTTACACAAATAAAAGTAGATCCTTTACAGTTTCAAATGATCTGTATGATCGAAAATGACAGTATTTTAAGTAGTTTCTGCTGTTATCAGGTAAAAATGCCAGTGATCGCGCCGGCGCCTCCATGCCTCTCAGTAGCGCTCTATACTTCATCTTCACACTCCATACAAACACTTGGATAGTGCACATTAATCTAGGTTAACATTACAGCGAGCGGCCATGTAAAGTTGCTACTATTTACATGTTTCCAAATGATAAGCCATATTTGAGGTTGATGGATGACAGGCGACATCACAGCAACTGGTTTATTAGGCTGCTGTCACTTTAAGAGCTGCCGCTGCTGAACATGACGCACATTTCATTTCCTCACAACTCTTTAAGTTCATTTAAGATGTTATTTAACTCATTTAAGACTGTTCAAGCCTGAAAGAGCATACATTTTCTCTGTTTACGACGGTTTATTTACCCTGCGTCCCAGTTCTTGTCCAGCAGGCTGATGAGAGCTCGTCTCTGCTGTAGTTTGGTGTGAGCGTCCAGCTGCTCTACGGTGGCCAGCGTATGAAACTCTGAGCAGTGATGATCCTCGATGACATACAGCCCATCTGCAGGCTTAGGCCACAGTTCACTCTCCACTGCCCACGGACTGGACGCCTGAAGAGACATTAGACAGGTTATTCAGGCTCATCTGATGAAGTGGGTCACTGGGAAAGACAGTGATTCACAGTAGCAGCTACTGTACTCTGAGCGCTTATGAAGATGAGTTCAGTACGCAATATGAACGTACTACAAAATATGCTGTTTTTTAATACTATATGCTGTGCTAATTATTGTTATATTGGCGGCTTGTAGCGTTTTCTGACATGCAAAAACGAGTTAATGAGTTACTCATTTGAATGAATTGTCAGGCACAGTTAATGTCATATTTGAGCTATGGAAAATATGATCAATGTTTACAGTGTTTCATGGTTACATAATCAACCATGTCTGGTATTTTCAGCTGTTCTCATTGAGGAAAAAGACTTACATTCACAGAACAGCATGTGTGCAACGTGTTATTTAAGACAGCAGGCCACAAATGGAATTGGAAGTTGAGGAGTTCAGCTTTGACTTCCCCCTTTTATTACATCCAATTAGTGCCAATTTTGCACTTTCACTCCATTAAATGGCTCGCAGCGGAGAGGGCCGTGATTGGCTGAAATCGAGGCTGCTTCTGATCTCACACCACAAAACAAAAGCGAGCGCTGACATGCTTCATTAGTTTGCCTCCCGTTGACACACTTCAGTCTGAGAGTCACACGCACACATTCTGGTGTGTTCACTAACACAGATCCGTGTGCGGTTTCCATCTTACCAGTTCAGAGGCCGTAAAGGTGCGCTTCTCCTTTTTGAAGATAAGAAGGTCTCGCACTCCCAGTGAACTGAATATCTCTCTCCAGCCGCTCACATCTCTGTCTGCCCTCAGATAGCAGGTGTCCAGCAGGACCCAGTCCACACCTGGGAAAGGAAAAGAAAATGATTGGTTGAGTCTGAAAGGGCTGGATGGATTCTGGAGTGCCGGCTCCGTCCCATTGCATAACGCTCCGTGTTCATGCACAATTCATGCTTTTGTAAGTCCCTACAAAAGACTTCTAGTTTGGTGCTTCATTTCTAGGGTGAATCAATTAATTGGGACAATCATGAATTGTGAATCTTATTTCAAAACAGAAGTCATTTTATTAAACTGAAGTTAAAATTTCAGTAGGTTTGGTTTACAATAAGGTTCCATTAGTTAACGTTACATTAACTAACAATGATAAATACATTTGTTACAGTCTTTATTAATCTTTGTTAACATTAGTTAATGAAAATACAACTGCTCATTGTTAGTTCACGTTAGCTCAGGTCCAGTAAATAATATTAAGAGATCTGATTTTAATAACGTATTACTAAATGCTGAAGTTAACATGATCTAAGATGCTTTAGAAATATTATTTATTGTTAGTTTATGTTAACTAATGTAATTAATATGGAAGTTTGTTTCTGCACAGAACAAAAAAAAAGTTAACTGTGACTTTCTCGCAATTGCGACTTTTTTCTCACAATTTTAAGTTTATTTCAAAATCAGAGTGGTGAGTAATAAACTTGCAATAAACATGCAATTGAGAGAAAAGGTCAGAATTGCGCGATACAAACTAATAATTGAGAGAAAAGGTCAGAATTGCGCGATACAAACTAATAATTGAGAGAAAAGGTCAGAATTGCGCGATACAAACTAATAATTGAGAGAAAAGGTCAGAATTGCGCGATACAAACTAATAATTGAGAGAAAAGGTCAGAATTGCGCGATACAAACTAATAATTGAGAGAAAAGGTCAGAATTGCGCGATACAAACTAATAATTGAGAGAAAAGGTCAGAATTGCGCGATACAAACTAATAATTGAGAGAAAAGGTCCTAATTGCGCGATACAAACTAATAATTGAGAGAAAAGGTCCTAATTGCGCGATACAAAATAACTGTGAGAAAATAAATGTGAGAAAAAGGTCAGAATTGCACGATATAAACTAACAAATGCGAGAAAAAGGTCAGAATTGCACGATATAAACTAACAAATGCGAGAAAAAGGTCATAATTGCGCGATACAAACTAGCAATTGAGAGAAAATGTCAGAATTGCGTGATACAAACTAGCAATTGCGAGAACAGGTCAGAATTGCACAATACAAACTAGCAATTGAAAGAAAAGGTCAGAATTGCACAATATAAACTAACAAATGCGAGAAAAAGGTCAGAATTGCACGATATAAACGAACAAATGCGAGAAAAGGTCATAATTGCGCGATAAAAACTAGCAATTGAGAGAAAATGTCAGAATTGTGTGATACAAACTAGCAATTGCGAGAAAAAGGTCAGAATTGCGCGATACAAACTAGCAATTGAGAGAAAATGTCAGAATTGTGTGATACAAACTAGCAATTGCGAGAAAAAGGTCAGAATTGCGCGATACAAACTAGCAATTGCGAGAAAAAGGTCAGAATTGCGCGATACAATCTAGCAATTGCGAGAAAAGGTCAGAATTGCGCGATACAAACTAGCAATTGAAAGAAAAAGGTCAGAATTGCGCGATACAAACTAGCAATTGAGAGAAAAGGTCAGAATCGCGCGATACAAACTAGCAATTGAGAGAAAAGGTCAGAATTGCGCGATACAAACTAGCAATTGAGAGAAAAGGTCATAATTGCGCAATACAAACTAGCAATTGAGAGAAAAGGTCAGAAATGCCCGATACAAACTAGCAATTGCGAGAAAAGGTCATAATTGCGCGATACAAACTAGCAATTACGAGAAAAGGTCAGAATTGCGCGATACAAACTAACAAATGCGAGAAAAAGGTCATAATTGCGCGATACAAACTAGCAATTGAGAGAAAAGGTCAGAATTGCACGATATAAACTAACAAATGCGAGAAAAAGGTCATAATTGCGCGATACAAACTAGCAATTGAGAGAAAAGGTCAGAATTGCACGATATAAACTAACAAATGCGAGAAAAAGGTCAGAATCGCGCGATACAAACTAGCAATTGAGAGAAAAGGTCATAATTGCGCGATACAAACTAGCAATTGAGAGAAAAGGTCAGAATTGTGCGATACAAACTAGCAATTGAGAGAAAAGGTCAGAATTGCGCGATACAAACTAACAAATGCGAGAAAAAGGTCATAATTGCGCGATACAAACTAGCAATTGAGAGAAAAGGTCAGAATTGCGCGATACAAACTAGCAATTGAGAGAAAAGGTCAGAATTGCGCGATACAAACTAGCAATTGAGAAAAGGTCAGAATTGCGCGATACAAACTAGCAATTACGAGAAAAGGTCAGAATTGCGCGATACAAACTAGCAATTACGAGAAAAGGTCAGAATTGCGCGATACAAACTAGCAATTGAGAGAAAAGGTCAGAATTGCACAATACAAACTAGCAATTGAGAAAAGGTCAGAATTGCGCGATACAAACAGCAATTGAGAGAAAAGGTCAGAATTGCGCGATACAAACTAGCAATTGAGAAAAGGTCAGAATTGCGCGATACAAACAGCAATTGAGAGAAAAGGTCAGAATTGCGCGATACAAACAGCAATTGAGAGAAAAGGTCAGAATTGCGCGATACAAACTAGCAATTGAGAAAAGGTCAGAATTGCGCGATACAAACTAGCAATTGAGATAAGGTCAGAATTGCACGATACAAACTAGCAATTGAGAGAAAAGGTCAGAATTGCGCGATACAAACTAGCAATTGAGAGAAAAGGTCAGAATTGCACAATACAAACTAGCAATTGAGAAAAGGTCAGAAATGCCCGATACAAACTAACAAATGCGAGAAAAAGGTCAGAATTGCACGATACAAACTAACAAATGCGAGAAAAAGGTCATAATTGCGCGATACAAACTAGCAATTGAGAGAAAAGGTCAGAATTGCGCGATACAAACTAGCAATTGAGAGAAAAGGTCAGAATTGCGTGATACAAACTAGCAATTGAGAGAAAAGGTCAGAATTGCGCGATACAAACTAGCAATTGAGAGAAAAGGTCAGAATTGCACAATACAAACTAGCAATTGAGAAAAGGTCAGAATTGCGCGATACAAAATAGCAATTGAGAAAAGGTCAGAATTGCGCGATACAAACTAGCAATTACGAGAAAAGGTCAGAATTGCGCGATACAAACTAGCAATTACGAGAAAAGGTCAAAATTGCGCGATACAAACTAGCAATTGAGAAAAGGTCAGAATTGCACAATACAAACTAGCAATTGAGAAAAGGTCAGAATTGCACGATACAAACTAGCAATTGAGAAAAGGTCAGAATTGTGCGATACAAACTAGCAATTACGAGAAAAGGTCAGAATTGCGCGATACAAACTAGCAATTGAGAGAAAAGGTCAGAATTGCACAATACAAACTAGCAATTGAGAAAAGGTCAGAATTGCGCGATACAAACTAGCAATTGAGAAAAGGTCAGAATTGCGCGATACAAACTAGCAATTACGAGAAAAGGTCAGAATTGCGCGATACAAACTAGCAATTACGAGAAAAGGTCAAAATTGCGCGATACAAACTAGCAATTGAGAAAAGGTCAGAATTGCACAATACAAACTAGCAATTGAGATAAGGTCAGAATTTCACGATACAAACTAGCAATTGAGAGAAAAGGTCAGAATTGCGCGATACAAACTAGCAATTGAGAGAAAAGGTCAGAATTGCACAATACAAACTAGCAATTGAGAAAAGGTCAGAATTGCACAATACAAACTAGCAATTGAGATAAGGTCAGAATTGTGCGATACAAACTAGCAATTACGAGAAAAGGTCAGAATTGCGCGATACAAACTAGCAATTGAGAGAAAAGGTCAGAATTGCACAATACAAACTAGCAATTGAGAAAAGGTCAGAATTGCGCGATACAAACAGCAATTGAGAGAAAAGGTCAGAATTGCGCGATACAAACTAGCAATTGAGAAAAGGTCAGAATTGCGCGATACAAACTAGCAATTGAGAGAAAAGGTCACAATTGCGCGATACAAACTAGCAATTGAGAGAAAAGGTCAGAAATGCCTGATACAAACTATCAATTGCGAGAAAAGGTCATAATTGCGCGATACAAACAAGCAATTGAGAGAAAAAGGTCAGAATTGCGCTATACAAACTAGCAATTGAGAGAAAAAGGTCAGAATTGCGCAATACAAACTAGCAATTCAGAGAAAAGGTCAGAATTGCGTGACACAAACTAGCAATTGCGAGAAAAAGGTCAGAATTGCGCGATACAAACTAGCAATTGAGAGAAAAGGTCAGAATTGCGCTATACAAACTAGCAATTGAGAGAAAAAGGTCAGAATTGCGCAATACAAACTAGCAATTGAGAGAAAAGGTCAGAATTGCGAGATACAAACTAGCAATTGAGAGAAAAAGGTCAGAATTGCGCGATACAAACTAGCAATTCAGAGAAAAGGTCAGAATTGCGCGACACAAACTAGCAATTGCGAGAAAAAGGTCAGAATTGCGCGATACAAACTAGCAATTGAGAGAAAAGGTCAGAATTGCGCGATACAAACAAGCAATTGAGAGAAAAAGGTCAGAATTGCGCTATACAAACTAGCAATTGAGAGAAAAAGGTCAGAATTGCGCAATACAAACTAGCAATTGCGAGAAAAAGGTCAGAATTGCGTGACACAAACTAGCAATTGCGAGAAAAAGGTCAGAATTGCGCGATACAAACTAGCAATTGAGAGAAAAGGTCAGAATTGCGAGATACAAACTAGCAATTGAGAGAAAAAGGTCAGAATTGCGCGATACAAACTAGCAATTCAGAGAAAAGGTCAGAATTGCGCGATACAAACTAGCAATTGCGAGAAAAAGGTCAGAATTGCGCGATACAAACTAGCAATTGAGAGAAAAGGTCAGAATTGCGCGACACAAACTAGCAATTGAGAGAAAAGGTCAGAATTGCGAGATACAAACTAGCAATTGAGAGAAAAAGGTCAGAATTGCGCGATACAAACTAGCAATTCAGAGAAAAGGTCAGAATTGCGTGACACAAACTAGCAATTGCGAGAAAAGGTCAGAATTGCGCGATACAAACTAGCAATTGAGAGAAAAGGTCATAATTGCGCGGTACAAACTAGCAATTGGAAGAAAAAGGTCAGAAATGCGCGACACAAACTAGCAATTGCAAGAAAAGGTCATAATTGCGCAATACAAACAAGCAATTGAGAGAAAAAGGTCAGAATTGCGTGATACAAACTAGCAATTGAGAGAAAAAGGTCATAATTGCGCGATACAAACAAGCAATTCAGAGAAAAGGTCAGAATTGCGCGACACAAACTAGCAATTGAGAGAAAAAGGTCAGAATTGCGCGATACAAACTAGCAATTCAGAGAAAAGGTCAGAATTGCGCGACACAAACTAGCAATTGCGAGAAAAAGGTCAGAATTGCGCGATACAAACTAGCAATTGAGAGAAAAGGTCAGAATTGCGCGATACAAACTAGCAATTGAGAGAAAAGGTCAGAATTGCGCGACACAAACTAGCAATTGCGAGAAAAGGTCAGAATTGCGCGATACAAACTAGCAATTGAGAGAAAAGGTCAGAATTGCGCGATACAAACTAGCAATTGCGAGAAAAAGGTCAGAATTGCACAATAAAAAGTAACAATTAGCTTTATTTTTTTATTCTGTGGCAGAAAAAAAACATTCATAAGTAGGGCTGCCCGACTAAAGATTTTTCTAGTCGACTGGTAGCCGTTCATTTAAGCAATTAGTTGACAAATCGCATGTTTATATTAATAAACCATATAAATCATAATAATGAGCCTTTATTCGCCTATATATAATACATAGACTAATCAGTGCTTAAACGCACACATAAAGCTTGCAGCAGCGCACTGGCAAATGTAATTATTAGACAGTTTGTTTGTTTTCATTATTTTACAAAAGCAAAATGTTTTGATGTTATTGTGAGTTTACAGAAATAAACGCAAACAATTTACAGTTTAGAATTATCTGTATGACCAAAAATGATGGAGTATTTTAAGTTAAATGCAAGTGATCGCGCCGGCGCTACCATGTCAGTTTGCTATTTCTAAGTGAAAATAGTTTTAAAGTAAATCCCACACCAAATGTTTTCCAGTGTACTTTGTTTACCAGGAAGCATGCTGGGAAGGTCGATGTTGTCGTACTCTCTAGAGAACTGTATTTTGCACTTCGAGGGGTAAAGGAAGCCCTTGCTGGTCAGCACAGGTATGTCTGCGCTGTGGCTCCTGTACTCCTGATCCTGAGAGTGCAGTTTGATAAACACCAGGTAGCTGACGACAACGTCCTCTGGCTTTTTCTAGAAGGAAAGGGAATTAAATAAGAATGTGAGGCACATTCATAACAGATGACAGCACATAATGCATTTCACACGCTTGATTCAGTTTCAAACATCCTGAGGTGTGCTTCCTGAAAGCATCGTTAGTCAACTATAGTCGTAAGTCCCATTGAACTCTATTGGTAACGACGGAACTTGCGACCATAGTTCACTTTGCGAAGCGCACCCCTGAACGGTTACGAATCACCTAAAGATGCATAAATCTTATTCCAACTTGGTAGTATTTAATTTAAAGGACACAGACTAAGCAACCTGTGCCATAAAAAAAGCTCATCATCAACACGGATGCATGATATGTCAGTACCATATTAGTATTAGCCAATTTTAAAGTGTTTTTTAATTGTTGTTAATTATCAGTATTAACCTATCATCTAATGCTCACTTTAGATAATATTTAAAAACTTTAATTTATTAACACCGAACACTCTGATGCTGCTCATTTAGGGGTCACACTCACACTCTTCCTGGTCAAAAATGGCGAAATAATTAAAAGGAACTTCTTTTTTTTTTCAGTAAAATCATTGTAATATATTTTTGTTCAATAATAATTTTTAAATAGTTTGTATTTTGAGGGAATTTTAAGGTATTAAGTAATATTTATGTACTAATTATGATCCATTTGTTACCATAATTTTGTAATACAATATAATTTATAAATAATTATTATGCATACCTTTTTTTAAAACGATTTTTCAATTAACCCCTTCATCAAAAGTGACCGAAGACCACCAGAGGGTTAAATCTCAAAAAATCTCAAAAAGAAGATCCAAACATTTCATATTGTACATAGCAATGTTTTGATGCCTAATGTCATTCATTTTAATTTTAGTTTTTTTTGTTTTATTTTTAATGTATTTAAAATTTATGCATATAAATTAATACATTTTAATTTAAAATTGTATAAAGTATCATACCAGGAAAATAATGATTGGCTAATCATTAGTCCAGAATTTTAATATCATGCATCCCTAATGTGAACCACTGGAGGTTTAAGCCAATGATGTGGCATTACTGACGGTCTTCCGTGAGGATCAGATCTACTATTAGCGATGCACCGAAATTTTAGCAACCAAAAATCAACGAAACAGTTTTGGAGGGCTGAAATCATTTCAAACCGATCATCTCTTCCTCTTTACTACTAGTTATAGCACCAAATAAACATGAATGAACATCAGAAGGAATGTTAAAAAAAGATACCTCCAATATCAGTGTTTCAACCACGGAAAGATGTCAATAAAACATTTGGAGAACAATAATGTCACGTAACGTTACATTTAATGACCATAAACTCGAGGAAAATAACTCTATAGTAGATAGGAGCATTTTGATATTACATAATTATATACTTTTATCCTGTTCTTTAATATTTAATATTTGAATAAATCTGTCATGAAAACAAGTGTTTTTGCATTTAAACTTTACATTTCAAAAACACAATTATATAATTTAAGTATAACAAAAAACTGCCTTGTGTGCAATTTAAAAGCTTATATGCAATGGCTATACGGTTTTACGCTTTAATTTTAACTTTAATTTTGGTTTTGGTAAAAAACTCATTTCAGTGCATCACTATCTACTATGAAGTCCAAAAGACACAAAGCAAATGGTTTGATTATTAGTTTTGGATGGGATTTGGGCTGGAAAGAGTGGAAAGGTTATAAGTTCAAATCCCGCTGGAACAAAAGCTTGCTCCAGTGGAATTGTTGATGCATCAAGTGCACTTTGGATAAAAGCATGTCTTTCTCGGATAACGAAACACAGGCTCTCTGACCTCCCAGGCTTTGCTCCTCAGCACCGGGTAGATGTGCTGCTGCAGAACCTGCTGTGGCTCCAGTTCATGGACGTTGAGTCTTCGGAGCAGCTCGCGCACCTGCGAGTTTCCCAGTTCATCCAGACACACCAGCAGCTGCGGCTCCACAATGTTCAGGTCCTGATACAGAGCCTTCAGATCTACAGGGACAGGAAGCATGAGAGTGGCTGAATGACCCACTTCCTGTGGCGCCCGCTGTGAGCCTTTGGGCCCAAATACTGATGTTTAATTCATCCCTTCCCTGCTTTTACTCAACTCTTCCTGACACACAGCGTTAACGTGGCTCTTTTCCATTCAGCTGGAATTCATATTTTCACCAGCTCTGTGTGAGGACGAATATCTTATGACTAATCTGACAAGAAAAATGGGTAATTTATCAATGTTCAAAGAGAACCACGTCAGGGAGTTACGAAGGTTTGCTCCAAAACTCAGATTAGAGGACAAATTCATCTGTAGTTTGGGTTTCGTTCACAAAAATGCCTCTTTTTTGACTGCAATGACGCAGGTAGTGCGTCTTTCTCTCCTGTGACTCACTGTATTGATTCAGGGAATAAGCAGGAGATGATGAAGATCATTCATTTTGCAGACAGGTCTGGAGAAGTCTGTCTGCATACAAGTGTGGCTGAACAGCAGGCATGAAAAACAACTCCTGATGGACTACACGACTTTAAAGTTAAAGTTTATGTACCAAGGAATTATTCTAGATGAATCTGTTCAACAAACCTCATTGTTTCTCACGCATTTGATCTTCCATATTTCTATATTTGATGAGTTTCAATGTTATGTGCATTAATCAATGTTTATATATGAATAAAAGCCTAAATGAATCGCATCACTTGTATTGAACTGCTTTATTAAATGCCACTTTTTCACGTCTGACACGGATAACGATATCTGCTGTTGTTTTCTTGATGAGTTTAGAATATCTATACCTATATTTACTATATATAGTAAATTGCTAAGTATAAAAAAATACAAAATATTTTATACAATAAATAAGTAGAAATTAAAAATACATTTGATATTTAAATATATAATGGATTTGACATGCATCCAAAATTCTCAAAACTTTTTTACATTCATTTAAGACTTTTTAACCCGTTAAGGACTGTGCTTTACGAGGATACTCACCGATAATGGACATTTCAACATAATTTTGTGGGGTTTTTTGTCTGTTTAAGCGCAAAAGACATCTCAAATCGCTTCAACAGCTTGATCACATAATGTAACACCAAAGGATGCCAGAAAAAAAATGATTTGTAAATTACGTCAAATATTTTTAATGCGTTAAACAAAAAATAACTAATTAATTTTGACAGCCCTAATAAATAAATAAATAAATAAATAAATGAATATAAGAATGAATGATTCAATGTCTTACTTATTTAGACATTTACTGCCACCTACTGGCAGTTTGTTTCTTATTTAGAGTATCATTTCATTAAAAAATTTTTCCATATTAATAAAAAACCCATTAAAGGTATAGTTCACCCAAAAATTCTGTCATCATTTACTCACCATCATGCTTTTCTTATTTAACACAATAATGACTTTAAATTATTGTTTGGGGGTAATTTCTCAGCTAAATTTGATGTGGAATTAATTTGATTAATTAAATCGCCACATTGTGTAATTAATTAATTAAATTAAAAAGTTTAAATTGCTTGACAGCCCTAATATGTTGAATTATAGTGTATTTCAAATAAAAATATACTATAAACATACACTACCGTTCAAAAGTTTGGAAACATTACTATTTTTAATGTTTTTGAAAGAAGTCTCTTATGCTCATCAAGCCTGCATTTATTTGATCAAAATACAGAAAAAACAGTAATATTGTGAAATATTATTACAATTTAAAATTATGGTTTTCTATATTAATATACTTTAAAATAAAACATTTTTCTGTAATGCAAAGCTGAATTTTCATCAGCCATTACTCGAGTCTTTTGTGTCACATGATCCTTCAGAAATCATTCTAATATGATGATTTGATACTCAGTTATTATCAAAGTTGGAATCAGTTGTGTTGCTTAATATTTTGTGGAAACTGTGATACTTTTTTTAAGATTAAATGATGAATAAATAGTCAAAAAGAACAGCATTTATTCAAAATATAAATCTTTTCTAACAATATAAGTCTTTACTATCACATTTTATCAATTTAACACATCCTTGCTGAAAAAAGTATTAATTTCTAATTTCTAATTTTTAATTTCTAAAAAATACTGACCCCAAACTTTTGAACAGTAGTGCATATTGCTACAAAAGATTTAATTTAAATAAATGCTGCTCCTTTTTTAACTTTTTATTCATCAAAGAATCCTGAAAAAAAGTTTCACGTTATAAAAAAATATTAAGCAGCACAACATCTGTAATAAATCATCATATCAGAATGATTTCTGAAAGATCATGTGACACTGAAGACTGGATTTAATGATGCTGAAAATTCAGCTTTGCATCACAGACATAAATTATATTTTAAAGTATATTATAATAGAAAACCATTATTTTAAATTGTAATAATATTTCACAATATTACTGTTTTTTTTTCTGTATTTTTGATCAAATAAATGCAGGCTTGATGAGTAGAAGAGACTTATTTCAAAAACATTAAAAATAGTAATGTTTCCAAACTTTTGAATGGTAGTGTATTTTGCTATATTACTATTCAAAAGTTTGTTTTTATGCTCACCAAGACTTAATGTATGTATTAAAAAATACAGAAAAAACAGTAAAAATTGTAAAATATTATTCCAATGTAAATCAGCTGTTTTCTATGTGAATATATAGTAAAGTGTAATTTATTCCTGTGATCAAAGCTGAATTTTCAGCATCATTACTCCAGTCTTCAGTGTCACATGATCCTTCAGAAATCTTTTTTTTTAGGATTCTTTAAGAACAGCAGCATTTATTTGAAATAGAATCTTTTAATTATAACTGTCTTTACTGTCACTTTTGATCAATTTAATGAATAAAAGTATTAATTTCTAGTAAAGTCACTGAACCCAATCTTTTGAACGGTAACATGAGGTAAACCAAGATGTTGAAATGATGCATTTAAAAATTGTACCTGTGTTAGCTTGCGTCACATCACTGAGAGGGAAGAAAACTCCCTCTGAAATAAGAGAAACCACACTGCCGTTGGCCAGAGGGATCATGGGAACCTCTTTGAGGGTCTGAAGCAGGGCGTCCACTTCATACTCCGACTCCAGCGCACGGAAGTTACACACCAGCAGCCTGGCCAGCTTCTTCAGCTCATGCTCTGAGCAGAAAAGACAAAGAAAGACAACGGTGAGCATTATGAATCCCTGAAATCCGGGACCAGAATTTAACATTTGCAACTACATGGCACAAAGCAGAAGATGTTTATAGTGAGTCGACTCTTCACACCTGACTTGAGTGAGCCGTGTTGCACGAGCTCTCTGGCCATGGAGCAGGTGACGGTGATGATTTCCGCGGCTCTGAGGCGATGCACGCCCAGCGCGGTGAGCAGGGAGCTGGAGAGGCGCGACTGCAGCGCTGGATGCAGGTACGACAGACTCAGGCTTCGACACAGATCCTCTCCTCCAATCACGTCCTGGATCAGACGGTCCTGACACACGGCAAGCTGGGAAGGCTGCTTGAACTCCACTCTGCCCTCTAAATAAATAACATTCATAAACATCAGCATGAGTCGGATTTAATGAGGAATAAATTTAATTTCTGACCCTGGTCCTTACCATCGTCCTCTTTCGCAGGGAGGCACGGTTTGCCCTTCAGCAGCTGAATGATCTGATTGGCCACGGGGTTGAAGAAGTCCAGGATCTCACTTGGTTGAGGGATAAACTGCAGGAAGTAACAGAGGCCTCCAAGCCCACTGAACTCTGGGTGTTGCTGTGGGATTTATATGGCATGCACTCGTTAGGATAACAAATGTTCCTTCAGGTGACCAAAGAAGCATAAAGAAAGCCGATAGCAGTTTTTATTTTCTTGCAACATGCTAAAAGCAGCTTTATAAGCCTTGACCTCCATCTGAAGCTGGAGTTAAAATGCAAATAAATGGAGGAATAAATGCACTCCTCTCTTACGCTGAAGACATCCATGGCGTGAACAAACAGCTGTGGGATCTCGGAGCGGAGCCACTGGTTCCAGGAACTGTCCCGGTCCACGTCCTCTCTGGAGGAAGGGATGTCAAAATCACCTACAATACAGAGCATGATGTGACAGTGTTATATTAGTATCTTTCATACAGTATTTTTAAAGAGCACCTATATACAGGTGTTAAACCTTGAATGATGAAACGAAAACCAAAGCTGCGGAGTGGAAGAAAGGCAAAGACGGGCTGTTTCTGAGGCTTCGCTTCATCACTGAGCTGA
The DNA here is from genome assembly GCF_018812025.1 of Megalobrama amblycephala. NCBI lineage: Eukaryota > Metazoa > Chordata > Actinopteri > Cypriniformes > Xenocyprididae > Megalobrama > Megalobrama amblycephala. Next base: position 1,006,683 of record NC_063063.1, on the reverse strand, counting down.
AACGCCAGGGCCAATTCTGTCGACTCCACGTCTTCTTTAATCTGCAAAGGAAAAGAGAGACACGCTGTCAATGTCAATGTAGAAGCTACAGACATCATGATTTAAAAACATGCTGCAGTACTGAAGAAAAGCTGTTATATAGAGCCTCAATGGCAAAAAGTGTCCCAATCACCCTGAATTCAACCTATATTATAATTATATATTGTTATATATGTACACTGTGTGCAGAATTATTAGGCAAGCTGACTTTCTGATCATATTTTTTTTCCAAGCACATTTTACCAATTTCAATCCACATCAATCTTAATAACTACTATTAATAATGTTTTTAATCATTTATAAGTGATATATAATTGTTCATGAAGGCTGGAAATGAAAAACGCTTTATATTCAGGTGTGCAGAATTATTAGGCAGGTTTGCTTTTACAGGCAAAATGAGCCAAAAAAGAGATTTAACTCAGACTGAAAAGTCAAAAATTATTAAATACTCACAAGAAGGACGCAATACTAATGCAATACTAGAAATTGCAAAGTTAAAGCATGACCAATGGAAAGCAAAATGCTCATTGGGTCAGCGGGGTCAGACAAAAACAGGTGGAAAAGAAAAGACACATGTTAACTGCAAAAGAGTTAAGAATTAAGGTGAAGAGTTAAGTGTGAAACCATCAGGAACCCTTTAGTCTCCAGCGCCACCATTTTCCAGAACTGCAACCTACCTGGAGTCTCCAGAAGTGCAAGGTGTCAGGATCTCAGAGACTTAGTTAGGTTAGCTAAAGAATCCTAAAAAATGACCCGCACTTGATAAGAATCACAAGCTGAAGTGTTGTGAAATACATGAAGACTGGGTTTTTATAGGCCTTATAGACAGACAGATTGAGAGTGACTCCTGAAGGACCAGCACCACATCCTCTTTTACCACTGTTTTTTATTATTATTATTAAGGCCTTTGGACAAAAAAAATGACCTGTCATGTCATTGACCCAAATGCAAAAAATAAAAAAAACAGTTTGGGATTGGTATGATTTTTAAATGTTTTGAAAAGTCTTCTGTTCATTTAGGCTGATTAAAAATACAGTAAAACAGTGAAATATTATTACAATGTAAATCAGCTGTTTTCTATGTGAATATATAGTAAAGTGTAATTTATTCCTCAATTTTCAGCATCATTACTCCAGTCTTCAGTGTCACATGATCCTTCAGAAATCATTCTGATATGATGATTTTCTGCTCAAGAAACATCAATTTTGAAAACAGTTCATATTTTAGTGGAAACTGTGATACACTTTATTTCTCAGGATTCTTTGATGAATAGAAAGTTCCAAAGGTCCCTTTAACAGCTTTTATTTGAAACATAACAAAGAATCTTTTTTAACACCATTTTGTAACATGCCAGAATATAAACATTTTATTAAATTTTAAGTCTTGAATTGGCCTTTTGAAAAAATCTTTAAAATACCTTTATATGTATTGATTTCTTTAAAACAAACATTATTATTATTAAGGCCACAAAAAAAATGCCAACTGCAAAAAATGAGAGTATCTGAAATGTAAAACAGTGCAGTTTGTTTTCTATGGAATATATAGTAAAGTGTAATTTATTCTAGTGTGCACTAGACTCTAAAATACAAAAATACGTGTCTCCAGTATTAAAACTACAAGTAAAAGAAAATTCACAAAGGAGAC